>NC_053427.1:22619500-22924753 GCF_007990345.1 Gossypium hirsutum | reverse complement strand
TGACTTTAATGTCTAATGTATAAATATGGGCTAAGTGCCTTGTGTTCCTCTTTTCGATGCTCAAATGATTAAATCAATTTATTTGTTTAATTAAGCTCAAGAGCAAAGGGGAACTAAATCCGATAAAGGGAAGGAAAAAGTGGTCGAATAGCTATCGGAATCGGTCGACAACATCCGAGGTAAGTTCTTGAGTAAAAGAGCTTAAATTATGATTTGATTAGATCATGTTTTAAGAAAATCAAAATCATGCTCTTTGTGTGTGGCTATTGAGCCGAAATTGCAAGAATGATAAGTGTCTTGTGTTTGAGTTTTGCTAACGAAAACGAAATACGAATGTGCCATGATTTATTGTTAAATGTGCATGGTTATTTGAATGATGTCCGGGCTAAGTCCCGAAGGCTTTGTGCTAAGTGACCATATCCGGACTAAGATCCGAAGGCATTTGTGCGAGATACTAAATCCGGACTAAGATCCGAAGGCATTTGTACGAGATACTAATTCCGGGCTAAGCCCGAAGGCATTTGTGCGAGTTACTAAATCCGGGTTAAGTCCCGAAGGCATTTGTGCGAGTTACTATAACCGGGCTATGTCCCGAAGGCATTTGAACGAGTAGCTATATCCGGTTAAATTCCGAAGGTACGTGATTTGGGAATGAATGATCTTGCTGTAAAAATTTCAGTTAATACGCTTGAAACATCCCAACATTAAGGTATGTTTCGTATGTGCTTTGAATTAGTTGAGCCCTTACAAATAAGTATTCGCTCAGTTGATAAATGAGCTACCGGCCTTTGGCTAAGTTGATCTTTGTGTATGAATAAAAGGGTTGGTAATGTGAAGTAAGTATGATATTGAAAAATTGTGCATATGAAATTATCCGTTTAGCTACATGAATGCTATACTTTTGTTGTGCTGGAATCCCTTGCTCAAAACTTACTAAGCATAAATTGCTTACTCCGTCTCCTTGATTCTCTGTTTTATAGATTTTGGTTCTCCAGCTATCGGACTCGGGATTTTGAAGTCGAATTCGCCCACACTATCAAAGCCCCCCCCTTTTGGTACAATTTTGGTTGAACTTCGAAATGGCATGTATAGGACTACCCTTTTGTTGTGGGTCATGGACCCTTTGGACTTGTATGATTTTGGATAGCCATGCGAAAATGGCTTATATATGTTTGAGTATAATGTTATAATCATTTGGTATGGATATGCTTAACAAGGATTGGCCATGGGAATGGTTAATCACTATCATAAATTGTGCTATTTATGCTAAAAGGGCTAGTTGAATCATGGAAACTATGAAATAGGTAAAGTCTACCTTAAAGGCAGATGCTGACAGCAGCAGTGATGTAGATTTGGAAAATCACTAAAAATAGTAGGAATGGAATTAAATAGTGAATAAATTATGTAAATGAACCTTGATGAATCTATTTTCATAGGAAAGTAATGAAACGATCATATGGATAGTATGTTAAGAGACATTCAGGTTCTCGTAAGACAGGGCCAGAACGGTTTCTGGATTCCCTGTTTCGACTTTGGAAATTCATTATAAATTAACCTGAGATAATTAGGAGTCATGCCATATATGTATAGATTCCTATTTGAGTCTAGTTTCTATAGAAACAAACGACATCAGTATTGAAGCCCTGTACAGGGAGATATCCAAGTCGTAATGCGCAAAGGTCAGTGTAGTCGATCCCTGTAACATGGGATACTTTGACTAATAAACTGTACTAATTGGCCCAACCAAAAATTCTAGAAAAAAATATGTAGATGGATATATGAGTCTAGTTTCAGGGAAAATTTACGGAACTGGATTCCGAGTTTCTGAACTCAAGATATGATTTTTAAAGCGACTAGTACGCAGATTGGCAGTGTCTGGGAAATTTTTTTTATAAGTGGTTTAAAGTCTGTTAACACCTCGTGTTCGACTCCGGTGACGGTCTCGGGTTCGGGGTGTTACAGATCCGTATATAAAGGCTCCAGCTGAGTTGGAAGAATTAAAGTCCCAATTATAAGAGTTGATAGAAAAGGGTTTTACGAGACCGAGTTTTTCTCCTCTGGGTGCATCGGTATTATTCGTCAAGAAGAAAGATGGATCCATGAGACATTGTATAGACTATCTTCAACTCAACAAGGTTACGATAAAGAACAAGTATCCTTTACCAAGTATCAATGATTTGTTTGACTAGTTGAAAGGGGCAACAGTATTCTCGAAGATAGATTTGAGATTCGGCTATTATTAGCTGAAAGTAAAGACTCGAATGTGTCGAAAACCGCATTCAGAATGGGGTATGGGCACTATGAATTTCTTGTTATCGCTTTTGGATTAACTAATGCTCCTGCTATTTTTATGGATTTGATGAATCAGATTTTTTGATCGTATTTAGACAAGTTTGTAATTGTGTTCATTGACAACATTTTAATTTATTCTCGAGATGAGGCTGAGTGTGTTGAACATTTAAGAATTGTATTGCAAACATTGAGAGATAAGAAATTGTTTGCTAAATTTAGTAAAAGTGAGTTTTGGCTCTGAGAAGTCAGGTTTTTGGAAGCGGAAGGTATAAGAGTTGATCAGAGTAAAATTTTGACAATTCTTGATTGGAAACCACCGAGGAATGTATTCGAGGTTAGAAGCTTTTTGGGTTTGGCTGGGTATTATCGATGTTTTGTTAAAGGATTTTCAATAATTGCTACGCCTATGGCCAGATTGTTACGAAAAGATGTAAAATTCGACTGGTCTGAGAAATGTCAAAAGAGTTTTGAATATTTGAAAGCGTTGTTGACTAAGGCATTGATATTAGTGCAACCTGAGTCGGGAAAAGAGTTTGTAATTTACAGTGACGTGTAATTAAACGATCTTGGATGTATGTTGATACAAGAGGGCAAGGTGATAACTTATGCCTCGAGACAGTTGAAACTATACAAAAGAATTATCCGACACACGACTTGGAATTGGCTACCATTGTGTTTGCTTTAAAGATTTGGTGACACCATTTATTCAGTGAGAAGTGCCACATCTATACCGATCACAAGAGTTTAAAGTACTTGATGACTCAAAAAGATTTGAATTTGCGACAATGGAGATGGCTCGAGTTGTTGAAAGACTATGAGTTAGTAATCGATTATCATCCGATAAAGGCAAATTTAGTCGCCGATGCTTTAAGTAGGAAATCTTTGTTTTCTTTGAGAGCAATGATTACGCAATTGACTTTAGCTTATGATGGCTCGATTATAACTGAGTTGAAAGCTAGGCTGGTATTTCTTCAGCAAATTTGCAAAGCTTAGAAACGTGACAAAGAACTTCAAGCTAAAATAGTTTAGTGTGAATCGACTAGTGATTTAGATTTTCATATTAGGGCTGATGATTGTTTGATGTTCTAAGGTATGATTTGTATACTGAGAATTACTGAGCTTATTCAGAAAATTCTTCACAGGACACATAGTGGTTGTCTGTCTGTTCACCCAGGAAGTACGAAGATGTATAATGATTTGAAGAACTTGTAGTGGTGGTCAGGTATGAAACGAGATATTTTTGAATTCATATCAAGATGTTTGATTTGTCAACAAGTAAAGGCCGAACACCTAGTATCTTCAGGTTTACTTCAGCCTGTGATGATTCCCGAGTGGAAATGGGATTATGATGGATTTTGTAACTGGATTACTTCTAACTTTGAAGAAGAAAGATGCCATTTGGGTAGTTGTTGATAGATTGATGAAATCGGCTCATTTTGTTCCGGTACATACCGACTATTCACTTGATAAGGTAGTTGAATTGTACATTACTGAAATTGTTAGATTGCATGGAGTGCCTATTTCTATTTCTATTATTTCAGATAGAGATCCGAGATTTACTTCACGATTTTGGAATAAGTTGTAAGAAGTGTTGGGTACAAAGTTGAGCTTTAGTGCCACATTTTATCCACAAACTGACGGTCAATCTGCAAGGATGATTTAAGTACTCGAATATATGCTTGGCTGTTGTGTTTTAGAGTTGGGAGGTAGTTGGGAGAAATATCTACCTTTAGTCGAATTTGCTTATAACAATAGTTTTAAGTCGAGTATAAAGATGTCACCCTATGAGGCATTATATGGCCGTAAGTGTCGAACTCTATTGTACTGGATCAAGCTCAGTAAGAAACAAATTCATGGAGTTGATTTGGTTAGAGAAACGAAGAAAAAGTGAAAATAATTCGTGATTGTTTGAAAGCAACTTTGGATAGACAGAAATTGTACGTAGATCTAAAATGAAAGGAAACTGAATTTCAAGTTGGTGATAAGGTATTTCTAAAAGTGTCTTTGTGGAAGAAAACTCTTAGATTTGGTCACAAGGGAAAGTTGAGTCCGCACTTTATTGGTCGATATGTGTAACACCCTTACCCGTACTCAATGCTGAAATAGGGTGCGAGGCATTACCGAACTTATACACAAGCAATAATACAAAACCGAGACGTAAATTTCCATCCAAATTTAAAACTTTTTGAAATCGAGCATAAAGTCCCTAATTCGAGCCTACGAGGCTCAAAACATGCTTTTGACGCGATTTGAGACTAAATCGAGAACTTTAGAAAATTTTAGAACACTTAGAAATTTTTTTTCCTAAACAGGAGTCACATGCCCGTGTGGGCAGGCCACACACGCCTGTGTCTCAAACCCATGTAACTCTCTATTTGTCACCCAAGAACAAATTGAAATCACACGGCTAGGGCACACGCCCATGTCCCAGGGCCATGTCCTTTAAACGGTTGAGACAGACGGCTGTGTCTCATGCCCGTGTGCTCGGTACTGAGCATTCTGTTTTGCAACAATTTAGGTACAGGGGACACATGGGCTGGATCACATGCCCATGGGGCTGACCGTGTGTCACACACGCCCATGTGGACCAAAACACAGCTATTTACCAAGCTATTTTGCCACCCTCACTTGCACACATCTACAAAACATCATATGGCACAAATTCAAGCATGTAAGAGCAACAAAACAATCACAACTAAGACAATAACATGTCATTCTCATCCCATTATTAATCATGCTTAAAACATCAACCTTTCCACATCAAATTATGCAAGTGTCTACATTCACAAAAGACATTAATATAAGCATACTCATAACTAACATTAGCCAACTTTCAAGGCTATATAAAAATTGAACCATGAACCATCATAAGCCAACACATATGACCAAAAGACCAATTCCCTATACATGCCATAAACTCAAAATACTTGGATTCATCAATACCCAAAATGATAGCTTAATAGTGTGACAGGATCTCCGACGATCTCTAACCCAAACTAGCTTGACGGCATTATAAAACATAGGAAAGGAAGGGGGTAAGCTATATAGCTTAGTAAGGTCGTACGAAAATAATAAGCAACTCTTACCAAACTTTTATCTAGTCCAACAATTTAAACACAAGATAATACAAATTACTATGGATCTTATAATTATAATTTTATTCAGTCACCATGTTTACTCTATCAACTTATAAGTATAATTTAACATATCTTGGCATTAGCCTAACAACCGTAATCTCTCTTTTGTAACATATTACAGAAAATAATAAATCATTTCAAACCTCATAGTAAACATGCACATTAATTATCTGTACTCATATTTCCAATCATATATTTTAATATCTTTTAATTACCTAAACTTTTATCTTCAGTACTTTCATAACCATTTTAACAGGCAATTATGCCAATCTTTCCTTATTCTCATATCCGATAAATTGCAATTTAAGTGAATAAAACATGCTACTAAATTTGGCTCGAAAGCCAATCACATGATCTTTAATCGAATTTATCATAAATTTCATACATCACAAGTATAGACCAATAATCACAAGGTTTTCATAAAATCATTCCCATGGAAATCATGAACTCGTAATTTCATGAAGTAAATGCTTATAAACTTTACGTACATACCTGTACCAATTCGTAATACTTACATGCTCTTTCTCTTCTTTGACATACCCATTAAATTACCCGTTGAACCATTTGGAATACTAAAGGATACTCAGGAATCTTGTACACACAGTATCATACCAATGCCATATCCTAGATATGGTCTTACATGTAATCTTGTATCGATGCCAATAGCCCAGCTATGGTCTTACACAAAGTCTCATATCGATGCCATATCCCATATATGGTCTTACGCGTAATCTTAGTAACCTTAATGTCATGACATTTGTATCCAGTCTATTCCTAAGGTTCAACCGAGACTTTTGCTGCATCGAATCTCTATCGGTCATTTCTGTAGTATCGTACTCAATAGCATTCACAGGCCATTTTAATAATATAGCACTTACCACAATTATATCAATTAAGCATTTATACATATACAATTTAATGCTTATTAAATGTAATGCCCCCAAAATTTAGGTGTTTATTTTGTATGTTGTGATGCATATGCTAGCTTCAATGGTTGAGTGTCTTGAGGAGTGTGGGAGAGGTCCTGAGTTCAAACCTTGGCTTGAACAAAATTTTGACTTTGGCTTGAATAAATCCTGTCTCCTGTTAGTGAGTTTCTTAAATAAATGTGGGAAGGATGTGTCATAAAAAGCCTGCTAGCCAAGTGGTAAGTGGCGTGTGGAGTGTGCAAGGGGTCCAAGGTTCGAATCCCTACTTGTGCATATAAAGATTATTTTACAAATGGCCAGGAGAGGAGGTTATGTTTGACCGAAACTCTACTTGGTTGAGTAGATGTTGAACTTGTTAGTTGAAGTGATGATGGGGGAGTGATTTGAGGAGGAAAATAGGGATGTGGATAGATGAGTGATCAGGTGAGGGGTTTGTGGAGAGATTTTGGGAGGTTGAACTTTGGAAAATTACAATTTTACCCTTAAAATTTTGTATATTTACACTTTTTCCCTATGGCTCGAAAATGAAATTTTATCCCTAATTCTTATGTTTTATGACATGCTTATCATTTATTTACCTACGGCAACATCAACTTCCCACTCTAACATGTACTTATGACCATTAGGTATTTTTACCGATTATGTCATTTTACTCGTTTTCGCTTAAAATCGCTTAGCTCAAGTCGTTTAAAAGAATTTCAAGCTTCATATTCTACCATAAAACATCAAAATAAACATATTTCACCTATGGGTATTTTTCCAAATATGAACCCTAGGTTAAATTATTGCTAGAATAAGCTAAATCAAGTTACCGAGACTTTAAAAACGTAAAGAACATTAAAAACGAGGCTTGGAATCACTTACTATGAAGCTTGGAAACTTGAAAAACCCTAGCTATGAAGAACCCTTGAAATTTTGGCCTAATGAAGAAGATGGGCACATTTTGCCATCTTTTTCCCTTTTTTAATCTTTTAATTACCAAATGACTAAAATGCCCTTCATTAAAACTTTAGTTATTTTTATCTATGTATGTCCATTTTTGTCCATGAAAACCTAATGGTCTAATTACTATTTAAGGACCTCTACTTCAATTATACTCTTCAATTTAATCCTTTAGCATCTAAAACTCATATTTATCAACTTTTGCAATTAAGCCCTAGTAGGTAAATTAAACATGCTATCTATAAAATTCTCCATCGATACTCTAACACATGCATCTAATCAGTCGGTAAATTATAAAAATTAATCAGAATAAACTTTTCTACCGTGGATTCATGGTTTCGCAACCTTTATTCTATTTAAGCCCTATTTTGGGATGTTAAAATAGCTGTCAGTGAGAGTGAATAAATTGTTTAAGGAGGTACCTTTGGAGGTTCAAGGAAGTATCTTTTTGGAAGATTTAATGGAACTTCGTTTTGGAGAATTTGACTTGATACTGGGCATGGATTGGCTAGTTAAGCATCAGGCGAATTTGGATTGTGCTGCTAAATGGGTGGTACTGAAAGCTACAGAGGGTGACAAGGTAGTTGTGAATAGAGAGTGATGGGATTATCTTTCAAATGTGATTTCTGCACTAAGAGTAGAGAAGTTGGTTCGTAAGGTGTAACACCCCTCGCCCGTATCCGACGTCAGGACAGGGTTCAAGGTGTTACCTGACTTAAACTCAATCAATCACACAAAAACCAGGCCGTAAAATTTCAATCAATTTAAAACTTTTCATTTCACATACATTTCATCCTTTAATCGGGCTCACGAGGCCCAAAACATACATTAGAGGCGGTTTGGGACTAAACCAAGAACTTAAGAAAAGCTTGAAAATTTTCATGCTTTAAAGCTCCACACGCCCGTATGGCTTGGGACATGCCCGTGCCCTTAGCCCGTGTGCAACACTAACTTTAAAACATGGCCATGACACATGCCCATGGCGACAGACCGTGTGTCACACACGGTCTAGACACACGTCCGTGTATCTACCCGTGTAGACAATTATAAGGCTATTTTCCAAGCCATTTGTCACCCTCACAACATATGCAAACATACTTATCCAATAAAATACAACATGGCATAAATGAGCTCTTAAACATCTACAAACATGTTATGCTCATGTTACTTTCTTATGCAATAAATATCATAGAATTTACTCACATCATTACCACATACTTGTCATAACTATCATTACGTCACAAACATCATGTCCATCACTAGGCATGCATAATCATATTCACAAACCATTCATAAGGCATTATTAACTATTTACTAATCACTTAATCTTGCATCAGTTACTAACTCATCAATGAATCTCAATTCAATCTTTAGGTATACATGTTGTAAGCCACATCACAAGAGATAATAACATAAATGTATAATAATAATCATATAAGCCCATAACGTCATTAGCCGAAATATGCCAATTTACATGACTACATACTACTTTAATAACAATCCAATTCCTTTGGCTAAATCATAATATCACATACTCAACATTAAGACCATATACATGCCATAGACTCAAAACACTAGGATTTACTTACGCCGATAGTGTTAACTCAACAGTGTGATAATATCTCTGACGGCCTCCAACCCGAGCTAGCCTGGCAACCCTAGGGAACATGGGAAAGAAAGAGGGGTAAGCTTTACTCTTAGTAAGTTCATATGAAAATAATAAGCAACTCATTAACATGTTTTATCAATGTTTACAACATATTCTCAAGTTCACAACAAGCTGTCTTCCTGAGCAACAGTCACTAAATTATTTATACCTTGAGCTACAAAACTCAAAATTAAGTTCAGTTAATTTTAATTGAAACTAGGCTCATTTACCTTTCTACCATAAAATTTCCAGAATTTTTTCTTTAGCCAATTAGTACAGTTTATTCCTCAAAGTAACCCCTGATTCACTATCTGGCAGTTCCGACCCTTCTGCACTAAAATTCAAATATCTCATAGCACAGAACTCGAATAATATTCTCGTCTATTTCTCTTGAAACTAGACTCATTAAGGATATAAATGATAACTCATAACCATTTTTGTACAATTTATAATGATTTTCTCAAATCAGAACAGGGGATCTCGAAGTCATTCTGACTCTGTCCCATGCAACTTCAATTATATAATTATAGGAAATTCTTTTGCTTATACGGTTTCTTTTATAAGAAACTATACTCAATACGCTTTATTCCTATATTTTATTCAGCTTCTAACTTTTTTTCCAGTATTTTTAGTGTATTTTCAAAGTTACACTACTGCAGTAACTCAAATCTATCAAGGCTAAGTTACTCATTCACGATCATTGCTCACAAAATTAATACAACATCATTTCATCCATTATGGTAAGAACACATATTTATGCATCATAGATCATTCACATACCAAGGCATTCTCATAGGCTTAGTCTACATACCTGTACAACTCGTAACATAACTCAAGTGCATACTCACCAATGACTTACCTCATTGGTACCATCATCAACTTTTTCCTTGGATTACCCATTGAACACTCAGAAAAACCTTTGCACATAAGTGCCTCAATTGTAGCTAAAGCTACCTCATATCTCATGACATTTAAATGCTCACTCTTGAGCTAGTTGTCTAGACTCATAATTCCTAGTGACATGTCACTCGTATCCTATTCTATTCCTAAGGTTCAAACGGGATTTTTCCTCATCTACTAAGGCTTTGTCTTATCATATTTCTATTAATCACGTACGCTTAATATCTATACAATTCATTTAATATAACATTTAAATACATGTATAGCATGGTATTGTTTACATATGAACTTACCTCGATACGACAAAGGTGAAAAAGACGTAATCATCCCTTAATCGATTTCTTTCCGTTCTAAGTCCAAATCTCAATTTTCATCATCTATAACATTACATTCAACTTATTAAAACAATGTACTAATCAAATTAGTCCATTGACACACGGGGCAATTTTTACAATTTTGCCCCTATATTTTTCTAAAATTACCAAATTACCTCTAGGCTCGAAAAATGATTTTTATTCAAATTCTTTACTCTTTAAGACTAGATGAACCATTTTCATAACTATAGCAACTCACAATATCAATTATTTCATACACTTACACTTATTATACTACTTTGTAAAATATCCCCTTTTTAGGAGTTTTCATGAAATCTTCGTTCACAAAAAGTGTTTATAACACTACCAAGACTCATTTTATTCCATACAAACTCTGTAAACAATACATATACTTTCATGAAAAAATCCTAGACTCTTAATCGTTTTTCAAAATAGTCCCCTCTTAGAAAAGCTCATGCTTTAGAGGTTCTAAAAATGTAAAAATCTTCAAGAAAAAGCATTAAAATCACTTACTAGAAGAGAGACTAAAAGGATGAAAGTTTAAAGCTCTCAAAACCCTTTCATTTTTGGTATTTTCAGTCAAAGAGAAAGGAAGAAAATGAAAAAGATGAAGCTAAGTCCTTAGGGTACCATTTTATCACCTAATATGACATCACTTTACCAAATACATTGACCATTTGGAAAATCTTGTCTCATGGCCGGAAACTACACTTAAAATAGGGTTAATTTCACTTTAAATATCCCCAATTTAAGATACAAAGCAATTTAACACCTTTAGGCATCAAAATACAACTTTTACCTTTTACGTGATTTAGTCCTTTTCCGAAATTGGACAAGAAATCGCTAAAATTAACTTACCAAAATTTTCATGCACTTATAAAATTATATTATAACAAATAAAATAACATCAAAATAATTTTCTCCAGCCTCGAAATAGTGGTTCTGAAATCACTGTTCTGACTAGGCCTAAAATCGGGCTGTTACATAAGGGTTGTGAGGCATATCCAGCCTATGTCAATGTTTCTGGTTCTGAGGTTTCATCTGATAAAGATATCAGAACAGTTAAGGATTTTTTAGATGTCTTTCCTGATGAGGTACCAAGGTTACCTCCTAATCGTGAAGTTGAATTTGGGATAGGGCTCTTGCCGGGTACAGCTCCGGTGTCTATCGCCCCTTATAGAATGGCACCAAAGGAGTTTGTGGAGATTAAGGCTTAGATTCAAGAGTTGCTGGATCGAGGATTCATCCACCCTAGTATGTCTCTGTAGGGAGCAACGATTTTAGTTGTGAAGAAGAAGGATGGAACCATGCGTATGGGCATTGACTATCGGTAACTGAACAAATTGACTATTAAGAATAAGTACCCCCTACCGAGGATTGACGATCTATTTGACCAGTTTCGAGGAGCTTCGGTCTTCTCTAAGATTGATCTCCGATCAGGGTATCATCAACTGAGGGTTAAGAAAACTGATGTTTACAAGATAACATTTAGGACTTGTTACGGTCATTATGAGTTCCAAGTAAAGCCGTTTGGACTGACGAATGCTCCAGCGGCTTTTATGGATTTGATGAACCAAGTGTTCCAGCCCTATTTGGATCGGTTCATAGTTGTGTTTATAGATGACATTCTGGTGTATTTGAGGACTGAGGATGAGCGTGATGCACATCTCCAAGTTGTTTTATAGATTTTGAGGGAGAAACAATTATATGCTAAATTTAGCAAGCGTGAATTCTGGTTACGTGAGGTAACTTTTCTGGGTCATGTGGTATCTGCTGAGGGGACTAAGGTTGATCCTCAAAAAATTGAAGTTGTTCTGGATTGGAAGCAGCCTAAGTCGGTATCTAAGATTCGAAGTTTTTTAGGTTTGATGGGGTATTATAGACAGTTTGTTGAAGGGTTTTCGTTGATTGCTGCACCTCTGACTAAGTTGTTACATAAAGGAGTACCGTTTAACTGGACTGATAAGCAGCAAGAAAGTTTTGAGAAACCCAAGAAAGTTCTGACTGAGACCCCTGTCTTAATGCAGCCAGAGTCTGGGAAGGAATTCACTGTCTACAGTGATGCATCACATGTTGGTTTAGGATGTGTGTTGATATAAGGGGGCAAGGTAGTGGCTTATACTTCTCGTCAGCTTAAGACGCATGAGGCGAACTATTCGACGCATGACTTGGAGTTGGCCGCAGTGGTGTTCACACTGAAAATTTGGAGGCATTACCTATACGGTGAGAAGTGTATCATTTACATGGATTACAAGAGCCTCAAATATCTTCTGGGAAAGAATTCACTGTCTACAGTGATGCATCACATGTTGGTTTAGGATGTGTGTTGATACAAGGGGGCAAGGTAGTGGCTTATACTTCTCGTCAGCTTAAGACGCATGAGGCGAACTATTCGACACATGACTTGGAGTTGGCCGCAGTGGTGTTCACACTGAAAATTTGGAGGCATTACCTAAACGGTGAGAAGTGTATCATTTACGTGGATTACAAGAGCCTCAAATATCTTCTTACTTAGAAGGAGCTAAATCTTAGGCAACATAGATGGGTTGAGCTACTGAAGGATTATGACTGTTCGATTGAATACCACTCTGGTAAGGCTAATGTGGTAGCCGATGCAGTGAGCCGTAAGGATATGGCTGATTTGAGGGCGATGTTCGCTCGTCTCAGTTTATTTGATGATGGTAGCTTATTGGCAGAACTTCAAGTTAAACAGAGGTAGATTGAACAAATAGGGGTAAATGGTTGGAGGATAAGTCACTAGGTCCTCAATTCCAACAGATAGAGAGTGGGGAAACTTCAGACTTTGGACTGAATAACGAAGGGTTACTTTGTTTTTGTGGGAGAGTCTGTGTATCGAAGGATATTGGTTTGAGGCAGTCTATATTGTAAGAGGGGCATAGTTGCCCTTATGCTATACATCCTGGCAGGAGTAAGATGTATCGAGATCTTCGAGAGTTATATTGGTGGCTAGGTCTTAAGCATGAAGTTACCAATTTTGTGGGTAAATGCCTAACTTTCCAACAGGTTAAAGTAGAACATCAGTTGCCTTCAGGGTTGCTTCAGCCAGTTAAGATTTCGCTTTGGCAGTGGGAGAAAGTAACTATGGACTTCGTTAGTGGGTTACCCTTAACGCCTACAAAGAAGAATTTAGTGTGGGTCATCATTGATCGATTGACTAAATTTGCCCATTTCATACTTGTCCGTACTGATTACTCGCTATAGAAACTAGCTAAGCTGTATGTGTCTGAGGTAGTGCGACTGCATGGGGTACCGATTTCTATAATATCTGATAAAGATCCTCACTTCACGTCTCAGTTTTGGAAGAAGTTATATGAGGTATTGGGTACAAGGTTGGACTTCAGTACTGCGTTCTATCCTCAGACAGACAGTTAGTCAGAGAGGGTGATTCAGATATTGGAGATAAGGAGTTGTGTAACTGACTTCTGGGGCAATTGGGAGGATTAATTATCATTGGTAGAATTTGCGTCCAACAATAGCTACCAATCTAGCATAAAGATGGCACCTTACGAGGCATTATATAGCTGTAGGTGTCGTACTCCTATGTAATGGACTGAGTTGGGCGAGCGGCATGTTCTAGGTCTGGAATTGATTTCTGATACTGAAGATAAAGTTAGAATGATTCGGGGTCAACTGAAGGTGGCATCTGATAGTCAGAACTCATATACGATCTGAAGCATAAGGAGATTGAATATTCCGTGGGGGACTTGGTATTTCTTAAGGTCTTGCCATGGAAGAAGATACTGAGGTTTGGTCATAAGGGCAAGCTAAGCCCTAGGTTTATTGGGCCTTACGGTATATTGAAGCTTGTGGGACCGATTGCTTACCAACTTGAGTTACCTCCAGAGTTGGACCAGATTCATGATGTGTTCTACATCTCTATGTTGAGGCGATATTGTTCTGATCCTATGCATATCATTTTGATTGAGGAGATTCAGGTTAGGCCAGATCTGACCTTTGAGGATGAGCCGGTTCAGATTTTAAACCGTGATGTGAAGGTTCTGAGGAGGAAGTCAGTTCCACTGGTTAAGGTGCTATGGCGTAATCACAGTTTTATGGAAGCCATGTGGGAACCCGAGGAGGCGATACGACAACAATACCCCTTCTATTTTGACCAGGTAAATTTTGAGGCCAATATTTTCTTTTAGGGGGTAGAGCTGTAACGCCCCAAAAATTTAGGTCTTTATTTTTTATGTTGTGTTGCATATACTTGCTTTAGTGTTTGAGTGTCCTGAGGAGTGTGGGAGAGGTCCTGAGTTCAAGCCTTGGCTTGAACAAAATTTTGACTTTGGCTTGAATAAACCTTGTCTCCTGTTAGTGAGTTTCTTAAATAAATATAGGAAGGATGTGGCATAAAAAGCTTGCTAGCCAAGTGGTAAGTGGCATGTGGAGTGTGCAAGGGGTCCAAGGTTTGAATCCCTGCTTGTGCATATAAAGATTACTTTTACTGATGGCCAGGGGAGGAGGTTATGTTTGACTGAAACTCTGCTTGGTTGAGTAGAGTTTGAACTTGCTAGTTGGAGAGATGATGAGGGAGTGATTTGAGGAGGAAAATAGGGATGTGGATAGAAGAGTGATCAGATAAGGGATTTGTGGAGAGATTTTGGGAGAAAATTAAGAGAAGTTGAGGGGTGTGTGAGTAGTGTGCTGAATGTGGGAACTTCATTGTAACAATTCGGTCATAGGCTTTTGGGGGTGCCGAAAGTGTGTTTTTATTTTGCTCCTTTTCATCAATTTTCTCTTTTGGTTCTTCAGTGCATTTTTGGGGTTTGAGGCCGAATTGACCATTTGGGAATACTCTCTTTTTCTTCTCCTAGCCCTAGCCGAATACCCTTTCTCTTCTCATCTTTACTCTTTTGGTTTAAGTGACTTTCTCCCATTGCTTATCCCAAACATTGTCGACCTTTCCCCTATCTTTCTTTGTTGGTTCTATTGTTATTGTCTGCTTTTCTTTTCTCCATCAGATCTGTTTGTTATCGCCTCTCTTTAGCTAGGATTCTAGCCGAATACTACTTCACCCTCTACTCTCTCGTTTTTCCTTTGTGGTCTATTATTGAAGATTCAATGACAATCGGTAAGTACCTTGGTTTTTCTTCTATTTCTCCTCTCTATTCTACTCTTCTATTAATATGTTCCATTCTCTGTTGTTCGTTACTAGGGGTACGTTTGTACCACTTTTCACTCAGCGTTCTTTCGACTTTCGTTGTGTGTAGGCCGACTATTCTCTTCTCTAAGGTGATCCTGTGTTTTTGGTAGGTCTCTGTTTGGGTTCTGCTTTTCAGCCTTCGCTTACTTTCCCTTTTTGTTGTTTTAATCCAGTAGCTAACACCCCTTTTGTATTGCCGTTTTATTAGGATGGTTGGTGATTGATAAATCGTAATTTATACATATTTTTACCCAATGTTTAACGCATTTTATGGATGATTTTCCATTAGAATTGGTGAATTCGATGCTCCTAATGCTTTAAATTCATGCTTTATACTTAGGAGAGCATAGGAGAACGAAAGGAACGAGAAACGGGCCAAAAATGGAGAAAATGGGCCAAAGTACGAAATCAACACGGCTTGAACCTCCTCACACGGGAAGACCACACAGCCATGTCAATTTGGCAGGCTCGAGCATGGCCTAAAGTAATTGCACACGAGCGTGTCCCTGCCGAGCCCAAGTTGAGTCCAAATTGGAAAAGGCTAATTTTGAGGGCTCTTAGGCATTCCAAAGCCTATAAATACACCCTAGAGGAGGAAGAAAATGAGACACAAAATACGGAGTAAGGAATTACTCCAAGGAAGCCGATTGATCCATCTCAGAAGCTGGATTCATCATCAAGACTAAAGATCTCTCCTCAATTTCCCCTTCAGGAGTTTTGAGTTTTCTTTATGTTTTGTATTCTTTGTTATTCTGAGATGTTTTCTTATTTAGTTATGAACTAAAACCCCTAAATACCTAAAGGGAATGAAACCTAAGACGAATCTTGTTATTATTTTCTGAATTGTATGATAAATATTTAACTTGTTCTTAATTATGTGTTCTTAATTCTTGTTTTGATATCCCAGGATACAGATTCAAGATAAGCTCTTAATCAGAGGAGGAATAGACGCTGTCTAAGAGTACATTTGTCATAATTAAGGGAGTTGTTTGCGCGCTTAGACGTAGGGTGACAAGATTTTACCGGATTAGGGTGAAACCTAATAAGGGGATCCATAGATCGAGTTAATGCAACCCTAGGGTGTTAATTAGAGAAAGGTCTCAATTATTCAATCTAGGGATTAGACATTATTAGTATTGAATAGGGATAATAAAATAACTTAGGGATCTCTACAGAACAAGTTAAATGAATAAATCGTCCGATTCGGAGGCAGAATAACAAGTACAGTCTAGGTGGATTTTTCCTTAGGTATATTCTTAATTGAATTGATTTTCCCAAAAGCAATTCCCCGATTCTATTTTCTGTGAATTCTTAGTTTAGATAATTAGTTAGTTAAAATAAAAACCTCTTTATTCTTAGGCTAGATAATAAAAATACAGTCATTACTAGTACTTTTAGTTCCTTTGGGTTCGAAAATCCAGTCTTGCTAAAACTATACTACTATTCCATATGTACACTAGCCTACATCGCGATAATAGCTAGTTTCAAGAATGATTAATTATAAATATTTAAAACCCATCACGAAATCACGATATCAAGTTTTTGGTGTCGTTGCCGGGGAGCTAAGATATCAGGAACGCTCAATCTTAATTTAATTATTATGATTATTTATTAATTTACTTTTTTCTTTCTCTTGGCAGGTTTTTATAGTCTATGACTAGAAGAAACCTGTTAGGACCACTACTTTTTGACGAAGAAATCAATCGAACAGTTTGTAGAAACCAATGAGAAATAAGACGAAGCTTAAGATACACAGAGAACGAGCAAGAGAACGATACTCAACCCGCAACTGAAGAGATGGCGGAAAACCAAGACAATCAGCTACCTCTTGCAATTGCGGTTAATCAAAATCCTGCTCCACGCACTGTGTATGATTATGCTAAACCTTCTTTAACAGGAACTGAATCGAGCATAGTTAGACCTGTCGTAGCTGCAAATACTTTTGAACTAAAACCTAACACTAGTCAAATGATACAATAATTTGTTCAGTTTGATGGTTTGCAGGATGAGGATCCCAACGCTCACTTAGCAAACTTCTTGGAACTATGCGATACATTTAAAATTAATGGTGTTTCTGATCATGCCATTCATCTTCGGTTATTCCATTTTTCATTGAGAAACAAAGCTAAACAATGGTTGAACTCATTACCACAAGGGTCAATCACTACATGGGAACAAATGACTGAAAAATTTCTATTAAAATATTTTCTGCCGGCTAAAATGGCTAAATTACATAATGATATCTTTTCATTTGTGCAGATGGACTTAGAAACTCTTTAAACTGCATGGGAGAGATACAAAGACTTACTGAGAAGGTGCCCTCATGGGTTACCGCTTTGGCTATAGGTTCAAATGTTCCATAATGGCCTGAATCCTTCGACTCGACAAATGGTTGATGCAGCTGCTGGCAAAACCATCAATAATAAAACACCTGAAGATGCCTATGAGTTTATAGAGGAGGTGTCACTGAATAACTATTAGTGGCAAGTCACGACGACTAAGCCAACTAAAATGGCAAGCGTTTATAATGTCGATTCAGTTACTATGCTGTCAAATCAGGTAGAACTTCTAAATAAAAAGATTGACGATTTACTTGGTTCTATTCAGGTACATCCAGTAATGAGGTGCGAGACAAATGGAAGAGAAGCATGCATAGAGTATCAACCCTTCAACCCTAGCATCGAGGAGGAACAAGTCCAATATATGGGTAACAATAACTCTTGATCCCAAAATAACCCATATAGTAACATTTACAATACAGGTTGGAGGAACCACTCCAATTTCTCGTGGGGCGATCAAGGAAATCAAAGACCACAACATCCTCCGGGTTTTTAAAAACCACCGTATCAACAGGAAAAGAAGCCAAACCTTGAAGAGATGCTCTCAAAGTTTATACTGGTTTCAGAAACCTATTTTCAGATCACCAAGACAGCACTTAAAAATCAACAAGGGTCGATCCAAGGGCTTGAAACTCAGATAGGCCAGCTTTCGAAACTAATCTCCGAATAAACACAAGGTAGCTTGCCAAGTAATACTAAACCCAACCCAAGGGAACAGCTCAATGCAATTAATATTCAAGATGACGAAGGAGTCGTTGAGCCTGAACCAGAACCAAGGCAAGAAACTGTGGTAAACAAAGGTCAAGGTGAGGTAGGTCATATTAAAAACAAATCAGTGAATGTCAAATATAAACCTCGTGTGCCATACCCCAACGCAACAAGGAAAGACTGTTTAGATGAACAATTTGGTAAATTCCTTAAACTCTTAAAAAAATTACACATTAACTTACCTTTTATTGAAGCTCTATCGCAGATGCCAAACGCAATGAAATTTTTAAAAGAGTTTTTAGCAAATAAGCGGAAGTTGGATGAGGCGTCGTATGTAGAGCTAAATGCAGTGTGCTCAGCTATTCTGCAAAATAAGCTACCAAACAAATTAAAAGATCTAGGGAGTTTTACGATTCCTTGCTTAATTGGTAGTTTAGATGTTAATATGCATTAGCTGATTTAGGGGCTAGTATCAACATCATGCCTTACAAAATGTTTAAGCAACTAGGTCTCGGGAAACCCAAACAGACTAGGATGAGCATTCAATTAGCAGATAAAACTATAAGATTCCCTAAGGGCATTATTGAAGATGTGCTAGTTAAAATCAATAAATTTATATTTCTCGTTGACTTCATTGTTCTAGACATAGAGGAGGATAGCAACACTCCTTTAATTTTAGGAAGGCCTTTTTTAGCAACTGCTAAAAGAATTATTGATGTTCGCACAGGTGAACTCACACTCTGTTTGGGAGACAAAACAATCACCCTTTAATCTCGCAATTCTGGCAACACATTGGAAATTGAAGGTGATCGTCTAAACCATTCTACTAAAACTGATAATATGGTGCAACCTTCTTTGCAGGAAATGAGTCTGAAGGAAGTGCATGAGCCATTCTCAAGCAATAGTAGAGGACCTATTCATGAAGATCGAAGGCTACAAATTGAGGAGCCAGATGAATGGCGGACGCATAAACTGAGAACACCTGACAAATCGAATCTACGACAGAACAAGCTCAATACCTTTCCAAATCAACTTAAAGTTGGAGATAGAGTCTTATTAGATACCACAGATCCCAACATTGTCGCTACCACACCGAATGAAGAAATCCCTCTTACGGTACTTAGCATTTTCCCATTTGGTACGGTCGAGGTGAATCATCCCAAGTTTGGCACTTTTAAGGTAAACAACACCCGTTTAAAACCTTATTTTGATGAGATTGATAGCAAGAATGAGGAGTATAAACTCCTCAAACCACCATGATCATTCAACGGAGAGGTAAGTCGAGCTTAGACTATAAATAAGCACTTCTCGGGAGGCAACCCAAGCACTAATTTTATTAAATTCTTTGAAATTTAGTCTTCAACATCTAACTTACTAACTGAGCTCTTGAATATAGGCTTTCCATAGAGACACGACCAAGCACACGGGCGTGCTTAGGGCCGTGTGAAAACGAGAAAAGATTTCCCGAAACACAGGCTACAATAAAATGCCACGACCGTGCGACATGGCCGTGGTCGAGCCAGCCAAAACAACACGGGCGTGTTACACGCCCGTGTGGAAGAACCGTGGGTGAACCAGTTAAAACAGTACGAGTGTGCGACACACCCGTGTCTAGCACCCGTGGTCGAACCTGTTAGATTGACATGGGCATGGGTCTTCATACACGAGCGTGGGAGAAGCAAACAACGCCAGACACGACCGTACGAAACAGCCATGTGCACCCACACGCCCAAGGAACACGGACGTGTACTAAATGTCAGATGCGCCCAAATTCAAAAATTCGCGAATCACATGGGTTGAAATTCGGGAACACGGGCGTGTTACCTGGCCGTGTGCCCCAAAATCTATAAATACCCTACACTATTCATTGTCTTCCCCATTCAAAAAAAACGTAACCCTAGCCACTGCGATTCCACACGGCCTCCCCACCACGCCCATGCGCCACCCCCAACTCTATTATTGACGCTCCATCCCCCTTCCTAGCATTTGTTTACTTCTTTCTTGTCTATTTTAATGATTTCTAAGGTTTTTTATCATAATAATATGCAAGTTTTTATGTTATTTTCATAGCTTTAAATGTCATAATCTAGAATAATTTTCATTTTTTTTTCATGTTCAAGTTTTTTTTTATTTCATTACTAGATTTCTTTACTCCACTTGATTAGTTAAAAGTAAAATATTCATGGTTAGGATAGGTGGAATACTCATGCCTTTTTCAAGTATTCTAACTCAATCCTCATACTTTTCAAATGCTTGTTGTTATTTGCCAATTTTTTTTATTATTCATGCTATTATCATGCAATGCCACAAAAGTATGCTACAAAATGGATTAGTTTGATTAGAATTGTTAAGTGATGATAGTTCTGGCTGAAGTATTAGTCATAATCTATGACTTTTTGAATTTAGATACATTCTTCCTTGTCCACTCATTAAAACAAAGTAATGGTTTTGATTGGAGGTTCAGAATGTCGTCTTTACGTGGTAAAAAGGCCACTGTCCCTGCTTCAAAGAAAAGAAAGGGAGCGTCATCTTCCTCAAGTCCTACCGCGAAAGTATGTCACCCTTTCCTGAGGTTCCCCATCGGGCCCCAAGAAGAACTATTCCAAATACTCCGGGCCCGACCTTTAATTGCAGGCCGCTGCATCGACTGGGCCGCAATGGAACAAGTTCAGTTGGCTGAAGCGATTCGGGCCCTCCTAAGCACCGACCCTTGGGAGCTGTTCTTTGGGATCATCGAGCCAACATACCTCAAGATCACGATAGAACTATGCTCAACGTTTCATCTTCAGACTGTAATGATGAACTACGATGATCCCGACACGGTCTAGTTTAGCCTAGGTGGGTTAGTCTGCCAGCTCAAGTCCTAGAATTTGGTACGGTGCTGGGTTTATATATAGAGGAATTCAAGGAAGAGAATGACTTACATGCTCTCAACCACCACATCCATCGTTCTCCTTCACGGTGCTGGGACGAACTAGTACGAGGTGGGGCCACCTATAATCTTAGCCGTTCCAAGGCATCGACTCTCCCTCCATCTCTGAGGTACCTACATGTCATTTTGGCTCACACGATTACAGGACGGCGAGAGAGCACTGGTGTCGTCAACACTCATGACGCCTACTTTTTATGGTGTATGTCACACGGGCACGTCATTGACCTTGCCGATTTCGTCTCCCTCGCAATTCGGCACTAGACGGAGCGGCGTAGGAAGGGGGTCATCTCTATTGGCCCCTATGTTACTCGGTTGGCTTGACACTTCGGGCTCCTCAACACCGCAGCTCAAGAATCATCCTTAACCCTCATTGGCCAGATGTCTCCACAAGGCATCTCGAGCATGCTAACAACCTAGGGGTAAAATGGTAATTTTAACCCACGAGGGTATCTCAGTAATTCTACCCTACAGGGGTATTTCAGTAATTCTACCCTATAGGGGTATTTTGGTGATTCTACCTTACGGGGGTATTTCATTAATTCTACCCTACAGGGATATTTCGGTAATTCTACCTTATAGGGGTATTTCAGTAATTCTACCCTACAAGGGTATTTCGGTAATTCTACCTTACATGGATATTTCAGTAATTCTACCCTATAGGGGTATTTCAGTAATTCTACCATATAGGGGTATTTTAATAACTCTACCCTACAGGGGTATTTCAGTAATTCTACCCTACAGAGGTATTTCGGTAATTCTACCCTATAGGGGTATTTCGGTAATTCTACCTTATAGGGGTATTTCAATAATTATACCCTACAGGGGTATTTCAGTAATGCTAGCCTACAGATATGAGATTCACATAGTCCAACCCAATATTTACTACATAATCAACAACTTATCCAATTGGGCCCGTAGGCCCATTGGGCCCACATGGCCCCTTTCGACCCACATGGCCCGAAGTAGCCATCCTACAGCTAGAGTAGTGAGAAATACACACCTGATAGGAGACTAGAGTTAATCCGTGCTCCGAGCACTCTTAGCCGATGCCCAACCCAAACGAGCACGCCGTAAAGCGAAAGGGATCAGGCAAGAAAGGTACCTTTACTCTCCTCATGGTTCTCTCTATTTAAAGCTAGCTTCGCATCCACTCTTATGTTAGGTTCCCGATGTGGGATCCCTCAACCATCAGAGTTTAAATTCAACACCAACTCTTGCCGTCCCCTGTTAGCAAAATAAATGCTCTTTGATTGCCATGAGTTTCGAACCCTGGACCTCATTGCCAACTCTATGACGCCACCTTCCTGCCTCTTATGTGGCGCTACTTTGCCATTAGACCACAAGGCTTTTTGTGACATAATTTCTCCAACAATATTCTTAATGGGCTAATTACCAAATAAGGACTTCCAATTTAAAGTTCCATAGCTATTTAATACCTTTAGCTTATAGAACACAACTTTTGCACTTTACGCGATTTAGTTCTTTTTGCTTAATTAACTATCGAAACGATAAAATTTTTCAACGAAACTTTAATACCATCTTATTGCCACTACGTAAATATTTATAAAAATATTTACGACACGATTTATTGAAACAAGGTCCTGATACCTCATTTTCTAAACCCACTTACCTTAGGGTCATACCACTTGAACTTAATAGATCGATTATAAAACAAAAATCACAATATCAAAAAAAAATTTTAAATCAAAATTAACTCGTAAAAATTAAATATAATATTTACAAACCTACTAATCAGATTTGGTGGCCTTGAAACCACTGTTCTGATTAACCCTAAAAACGGGTTGTTACAAGCAGACTCGTTGATATCTCGAGAGTGAGCATTATTGAGATATGATATTGAGATAGATTTGGCTATGTATTGGCACTTCGATGCAAGATTTATTGAGATAGCTTCGGATAAATATATTGGCACTTAGGGTGAAAGATTCCTAAGTATCCTGTATTATTCCAAATGGTTCAATTAGTATATCGAAGATATGAAATGGTGAGAATAGATACGTATCAATACAGGTATGTACAGAAACTGAATATGCATTGAACATATGAAAGAATTGAGTTCATGGTTATATAGATGATGAAATACATTTTAGTATTGTGAATAAATATTTTATAGTATGTTTTATGTATATTTTGACTGATAATTAAATGGTGTGTTTTGCTTATTATTTACATACGGACTTACTAAGATTTATAGCTTACTTTGTTTATTTTTTCGTGTTTATAGTGAAATCAAAACTAGCTCAGATTCGAGGATCATCGGAGACTTTGTCACACTATCCTACTATCTTTTGGATACTTTTGAACTGAAGTGTTTTAAGTATATGGCATGTATAGGTTTATGGTCATTTTGATACATAGTTTAGTAATGAATTTGGTCATTTGAAATGGCTTGTAAAAGTTAATGTTTTGGTTTTGTGTATAGCCATGAGAGTTGACTTAATTTGGTTAATTTAGTTGTGTATTCATATGTGTATATGACTTTGGTTATGTGTTTATTGATGGATTTGAGATGCTTGTTGTTAATTGGTAATTAAGGATACTAAATGGTTGAGAAATGAGAATTCGTATGTTTGAATTATAGGTAAAAATAATGCATGTTTGAAATGTAACCATATTGATGACTTAAATATGTGATAATTTGGTATAAACTGAATGACATATTATGATATTATGTGCCTTGTATGTGCTAGTATTGAAATGGTTTAATTCCTGCTTGGTTGAGATGATTGAATGCTTATATATGCTAGGTTTTGGTGCTAAATGGGTTAGTGTAGGTACATGCAATTTGGGTGGAAAAACGGCTTGGTAAATAGCCTATTTCAAAACAGTTGAGACACACGGTCAAATTGCAGGGTTGTGTGTCCTCTGGTGTTGAAATTGAAATCAAGTCAGTATGCTCCACATAGCCTAGCACACAGGAGTGTGTCATGGCCATGTGGCATAAGTCAATATAACCTATTGGTTTAGCATGGCCTAGCACAAGGCCTGGCACACAGGCGTGTGTGGTCATTTCTAGGGCACACGGGCTAGTCACACGGGTGTGTGTGTTGGCCTTGTGACCCAAGTCAGAGAGTTACACAGGGTCAGACACGGGTTGGGATACGGCCATCTGATCCCATTTCGAATGTCCACATGGCCCGTGACATGGGCATGTCTTTGACCGTTTGAGACGCACGGTCGGGCCACATGGGTGTGTGTCCCTTATATTTTTGGAAAATGTTCTAAGTGTTTCAAAAATTTCTTGAGCTATCGATTTAGTCCCGAACCATTTCTAAAGCATGTTAAGGGCCTTGTAGGCTCGTATCAGGGACAATGTGATTGAGTTTGAATGATTATTGCATGAAATTTGAAAATGTATGTGAAATGAATGTTTAATTGTTTTATAAGTCTGGTAATGCTCTGTAACCCTATTCTGGCATTGAATACAAGTGAGGGGTGTTACATTTATTGGTATCAGAGCTCCGATTTAGTTGATTCTCGGACTAACAGAGTGTATGTGAGAGTCTAGCTATACATGCCATATATAACTTGTGATAGTGTGATATCTCTTGGCAGTTTTAAATCGTGTTTTCATATAGTTAATGGATCCCAATCGAGCTGTAGCTGGTGATGTCAAAAGTAATGCGCATGCCTCCATTCACGGAGTAGTGCAATAAGAGTCAAGACCCATATCGTGTAGCAAGGTAGGAGAGGCTAAAGAAGCCTTCTTCCAGATGATGAATGAGTGGTTTACAAAGTTTGTTCGAACAAATTTGGTTGCTCAACAACCTCCACCCCCACCTAATCCCCAACTGATTCCCATAGTTCCTCAAGGTTTGGAACTTCTACGACTGAATAAGCTGGCAGTTGATGAGATTTGAAAACATAGAGCTGAAGAGTTTAGAGCTAATGTTGACAACGATCCTGAGAGAGTCAAGTTTTGGCTTAAAAATATGATTCGGGTGTTTGATGAACTTTCTTGCACACCGGCTGAATGTTTAAAATGTGTTGATCACTTCTAAGGGACACTGCGTATCAATGGTGGAACACCTTAGTATTTGTGGTACCGAGAGAAATAGTTACCTGGAAATTATTATAAGCCTAATTTAAAAAGATATACATCAGTCCACGGTTTATTGATCAGAAGAGCAAAAAGTTTCTTCAACTTAAACGGGGTCACATGTCTGTGACCGAATACGAGTGAGAGTCTGTTAGACTTAGTAAGTATGCTTTGGAATGTGTTTCAACTGAGGCCATTATGTGTAAAAGATTTGAAGATGGGTTGAATGAGGATATTAGATTACTATTCGGGATTTTAGAATTGAATAAATTTGTTGTGCTAGTTAACAGAGCCTGTAAAGCCGAAGAACTTGGCAAAGAAAAAGAAAGGTGGATTTCGAGACTAGAGATTTGAGAAAAATAACGACGAATAAACCATATCAGTCTTCATCAAAGAAATCAAGAGATTCGTATACACGTTCAAATGCTTCAATCGGGAATCCAAATAGAGATCGTGGGAAACAATACTCAAGTCCTAAGACTCAAGCTACATTAGTATCAAGTGTTGGCAGTGTGAGAAACAATAAACCCGAGTGTCAATAGTGTGGGTTTAGGGTTTAGGAATAATAATAAAGCCTGTTTTAGATGAGGTTCGCAAGAACACTTTATTCGTGATTATCCTTAGTTATCTGGGAAAGATAATCATCAGACTTCAAGGCCGAGTAATGTAATTGCTAGGGGTAGACCACCTTGAAGTGTTGAAAATGTGACTAGTAGTAGAGGAACAACTAAAGACTCCACTGTGAGATCTAAGGCCAGAGCACTTGCTAGAGCTTATGCTTTTTACGCTCGCGAAGATGTGTTATCACTTGATGTTATCACCAGTACATTTTCTCTCTATGACACTAATGTAATTCAATTGATTGATCCTGGATCGAATCATTCATATATTTGTATGAATTTTGTGTGTAGTAAGAATTTGCTTGAGTTTGTGATTAAAGTGTCAAACCCCTTAGGCAAATATGTTCTAGTTGATAAAGTTTGCAATAATTGTCCTTTGATGATTCGGGGTTACTATTTTCCGGCTAATTTGATACTACTACCATTTGATGAGTTTGATGTACTTCTGGGTATGGATTGGTTGACATTACATGATGCAACTGTGAATTGTAGATGAAAAGCTATTGAATTGAAATGTTAGAATAATGAATTCCTTCGGATTGAAACAGATGAGTCGAGTGGATTGTAGACGAAAAGGTTGCGAAGCTTAGCTTGCCTATGTACTTGATTCAAAAGTGTGAAGGATCAGACCGATCGAATCCTATATCGTCATATCCGATCGAATCTCAATCTCTATCGGAGAAATCACATGTGAAGGATCAGAACGATATTATCGTAACATCGACACATGAAATGCGTTATCAATCCTTTCCAACTCTGTCGGTAAAGCTAACCGATATGCCACTAGCCTTATTCTTTCAATAATTTCGTATGGCCCAATGAAACGTGGACTCAACTTACCTTGACGGCCAAATCTGAGAACTTTCTTCCACAGAGATACTTTCAAAAACACTTTGTCACCGACGTCATATTCTATCTCTTTTCTTTTCAAATCTGTGTACGACTTTTGTTGATCTGAAGCTGTTTTCAAGCAACCACGGTTTACCTTTACTTTTTCTTAGATTTCTCTTACCAAATCAACACCGTGAATCTATTTCTCACTAAGCTCAGTCCAATACAAAGGTATTCGGAACTTGCAGCCATACAATGCCTCATAAGGTGTCAGTTTTATACTTGACTAAAAACTATTGTTATAGGAAAATTTGACCAATGGTAGATATTTTTCCCAACTACCCTCGAATTCTAGAACACAACATCGAAGCATATCTTCAAGTACTTGAATCATTCTTTCAGACTGACCATCATTTTACGGATGAAAAGCGGTGCTAAATTTCAGCTTTGTACCCACAGCTTCTTGCAACTCTCCCAAAATCGTGAAGTAAACATCGGATCTCTATCCGCAATAATAAAAATAGGCACCCCATGCAATCTCACAATCTCAGCAATGTACAGTTCAGCTAGTTTATCAAGCGAGTAATCAGTACGTACAGGTATAAAATGAGCCGATTTCATCAATCTATCAACCACAACCCATACAACATCTTTCTTTTTCGGAGTCAAAAGCAAACCAGTTACGAAGTCCATCGTAGTCCTATCCTATTTCCACTCAATTAACATCACTGGCTGAAGTAAACCCGAAGGCACTTGGTGTTCTGCTTTCACTTGTTGACAAATCAAACATTTCAAAATGAACTCTAAAACATGCTGTTTCATACTTGACCACCAATACAATTTCCTCAAATCATTATACATTTTCGTACTACCCGGATGCACAGATAGACAACCATTATGCACTTCATGAAGAATTTTCTAAATAAGTTCATCATTTATTGGCACACAAAATTTCTACCTCAGAACATCAAATAATTGTCGAATCTGATATGAAAATCTGAATTACTAACCGATTCACAATGAACTCTCTTGGCTTGCAAATCACTGTCACATTTCTAAGCTTCACAAATTTGTTGGAGAAACAACGGTCTAGCTCTCAACTCAGCTAGAATCGAACCATTTTCGGTCAAGGTCAATCGTGTATTCATCACTCTCAAAGTAAACAAAGACTTTCTACTCAACGTATCTGTGACTACATTTGCCTTACCCGGGTGATAGTCAATCACTAGATCATAGTCCTTTAGTAACTCGAGCCATATTCATTGTCGCAAGTTTAAATCCTTTTGAGTCATCAAGTACTTTAAAGTCTTATGATCAGAAAAGACATGACATTCCTCACCATACAAATGATGTCTCCAAATTTTTAAAGCAAACACAATGGCAGCTAACTCCAAATCATGTGTGTATAATTTTTTTCGTGCGGTTTCAATTGTCTCGAGGCATAGGCTATCACTTTGTCCTCTTGCATCAATACACATCTTAATCCATTCAGTGGCACGTCATTGTGAATCACAAACTCTTTTCCTAGTTCAGGTTGCACTAAAACCGGTGCCTCAGTCAATAGTGCCTTCAACTTCTCAAAACTTTGCTGACATTTTTTGGACCATTCAAACTTAACATCTTTTTGCAACAACTTTGTCATAAAAGTAGAAATCAACGAAAATCCTTTAACAAACCGTCGGTAATAACCGACTAAGCCCAAAAAGCTTTTGACTTCAGATACATTCCTTGGCGGCTTCCAATCAATAATTTCCAAAATTTTGATCGGATCAACCCAAATACCACCACCCAAAACGATATGGCCCAAAAACCCAACCTCTCGAAGCCAAAACTAACTTTTACTGAATTTAGCAAACAGTTTCTTATCTCTCAAAGTTTGCAAAATATTTCTAAAGTGATCGGCATGCTCGGAATCACCTCGAGAATAAATCAAAATATCATCAATAAACACAACCACAAACTTATTCAAATACGGTCAGAAAATTCTAGTCATCAAATCCATAAAAGCAGCAGGTGCATTAGTTAATCCGAAAGGCATAACAAGGAATTCATAGTGTCTGTACCTTGTTCTGAACGCGGTTTTCAGTACATCTGACTCTTTAACTCTCAATTGATAGTAGCCAGATCTTAAATCAATCTTCGAAAATACCGCTGCTCCTTTCAACTGAGCAAATAGGTCATCTATCATCGGAAAAAGATACTTGTTCTTTATAGTCACCTTGTTGAGCTACGATAATCGATACAAAGTCTCATAGATCCGTCTTTCTTGTTTACAAATAACACTGGAACACCTCAGAGAGAATAAATCGGTCTCACAAAACCCTTATCTGTCAGCTTGTGCATCTGAGCTTTCAATTCTTTCAATTTAGTCGGAGCCATTCTATACAGAGCAATAGATATCGGTGAAGTACCATGGACTAAATCAATACCAAACTCAACCTCTCTAACTGGAGGTAACCTAAGGAACTCTTTCAGGAACATATCCAGATATTCACAAACAATTAGCACTAATTCAATTTTCAATTCAGATTCTTTTGTATTCAACACATAAGCAAGGTAAGCTTCACAGCCTTTTCTTATATATCTTTGGGCAGTCATCGAAGAGATTACAACAGGTAGCTCACCCAAATCATCTGAACCAATCTGAAGAATTTCACCATTTTCACATTTCAGTTCAATAATATTTCTTTTACAGTTCACTACAGCATCATGCAGTGTCAACCAATCCATACCCAAAATAACATTGAATTCATCAAATGGCAACAACATTAAATTAGCTAGAAAATAGTGACCTTGAATCATCAAGGGACACTTCTTGCAAACTCTATCAACTAACACATGTTTACCTAAAGGGTTTGACACTCTAAACACAAACTCAGTAAACTCTACAGGCAAGCTATTACTAGCTACCGATTTCACACAAATATAAAAATGAGTCGGTCCAAGATCAATCAATGAAACTACATTTGTATTATAAAGAGAAAAAGTACTAGTTATAACATCGGGAGATGTCGCTTCTTCACGAGCACGGATGGCATAGGCTCTAGCAAGTGCTTCAGCTTTGGATCTCACAACGGTGTCTTTCGTCACACCTTTACTACACTCGGCCTTGCACTATGAAAATTTTCTTTCTCAACCCTTTCGGGGCAATCTCAAATAAAATGCTCTTGAGAGCCACACTTAAAGTAAGCTCGATCATTCATCCTACACTCCCTAGGATGTCTCCTCCCACAATGCTGACATTCAGGTCTGCTTTCCTTTACATTACCCACACTTTCCATGGAAGTGGCTTGAGATTTAAAACTCAAATGTTGCTTATAATCTCTACGTGAATACCCTGCTGAAACATTCAAACGGGAATACATTTCTTTACATTTCTTGGACTGAGATGGAAATGACTTACTCATTGGTCTTTTCCTCGAATCTCTAGCTTCAAAATCAGCTTTCTTGTTCTCTTTCTTCAACTCTTTGGCCTTACAAGCCCGTTCAACTAATACAACAAATTCTTTCAGCTCTAGGATCCCAACTAACACACGAATATCCTCATTCAATCCATCCTCAAATCTCTTGCACATAATAGCTTCAGTGGAAACACACTCTTGAGCATATTTACTAAGTCTGATGAATTCTCGCTCATACTCAGTCACTGTCATAGACCCTGGTTCAGCTTAAAAAATTCCTTATGTTTCTAACCGATCGACCATGTAACCCTTTCTCTTAGTACCACCGATACCAATGTATTCCACCAATGATACGTAAAATCTCTCAGAAGCGAGATAGCACACTTTAAACACTTATTCGATGTGCAGGATAGCTAATCAAATACCCTGATGGAGTTTTCGAGCCAAAACTCAGCTCTTTCGGGATCATCATCCACATTAGGTCTAAAGTCTTCATCCCCATGCTTTCGAATTTTATCAACTGGAGGCTTGTTTATTCTTATAAATTCTATACCTTGTGGGGCTACGAGAACCGATCGAGGAATAGGCGAGGGTGGAGGAGGTTGGGCCTTCAAATTTGTTCGAACAAATTTCATATACCACTCATTCATTATGTGGAGAAAAGCTTCCCTGCCTCCTTCTTCATGACTAACTGTAGGAGGTCTACTATTAGACGGCGTTGCCCCTAGAGTGGGAGCCGACGCATTACTTTCAACTTCATTAGCCTCAGCTCAATTAGGATCCATTACTATATGAAAACACAATTTAAAGTTGTCAGGAGTCTTCACACTATCACAGTTCAATTATGGCATGTATAGCTAGATTTTTACACACGCTACGTTAGTCTGAGAATCTACTAAACCGTAACTCTAATACCACTAAATGTAACACCCCCTTACCATTTCCAAAGCCAGAACAAGGTACGAGGCATTGCCAGACTTAAACGTAAGTAAACATACAAACCGAGACATAAATTTCTATTCAAATTTAAAATTTTGAACATACATTCAAATCGACCCTAAAACAAGCCTATGAGGCCCAAAACATGCAATGGAAGCAGTTCGGGACCAAACTGAGAAGTTTAGAAAATTTCACAACACTTAGAAAATTTTTCATCAAATAGGGGTCACACGCCCGTGTAGGCAGGTCGTTCGGTCACACACGCCTATGTCCAGACCCCTTGTAACTCTCTATTTGTCATCCATGAACAAAAAGATCTCATGTCGATGCCAATAGCCTAGCTATGGTCTTACACGAAGTCTCATATCAATGCCATATCCCAGATATGGTCTTACACGTAATCTTAAATAACTCTAATGTCATGACATTTGTATCCTATCTATTCCTAAGGTTCAACCAGGATTTCTCTCTTGTCAAACTTTGTCGATTACATCCAAAGAGTCAATCGTAATTCATACAATATTAAAGCAATTAAAGCATAAATAATAATGCATTATTTACATACAAACTTACCTCAGTACAAAAATAATGGAAATGGACCTAATCGTCAAAGACTTTGTTTTCCCCAAATCTAGGTCCGAACCTCGTTTCTCTTGATCTATAATAGCAAAATTAACTTAATTATTAACCACATTAATCAATTTACCCCTAAACTATGTCATATTTACATTTTGGTCCCTAGGCTCGTAAAATAAAATTTATTCAATTTCATCAAGACCCAAGCCTAGCCGAACCCTATACATGCTTATAACAACCCACATTTTTCACTAAATCACACTTTTACACACATTTTGAAATCTTTTTACAAATAGGTACTTTTGACATTTTCATCAAAAATCACCTAGCAAAAGTTGTTTATCACACATCAAACTTTCATTTTCTACCATAAAACATCAAAACATATGCATGTCATACATGGGTAAATTTTTAAACATGAACCCTACTTCAAAAAAATGGTAGAAATAGAAATATCAAGTGAATACAACTTCAAAAACATAAAGAGCATTAAAAATAGGGCTAGGATGTACTTACAATAAAGCTTGAAAGATGACAAAACCCTAGCTATGGTGTTCTTCCAAGTTTCGGCCAAGGTTGAAGAAAGATGAGCAAATTTTGGCTTTATTTTCCCTTATTATTCTTTTATTAACCAAATGACCAAATTGTCCTTTTCCCAAATCACTAAAATTTTTTTACCTCATGTCTATTTTTGTCCACTAACTTAAAAAATGGTCTAATTATCATTTAAGGACCTTTAATTTAAAATCTCATAGCAATTGGACAACTTTAACATGTAGAACTCAACTTTACTTATTACAATTTAGTCCTTTTGACTAAATTGAGTGCTCAAATGTCAAAATTTTTGAACGAAATTTTCACGATATCATTCCTTAAAATTGTAGACCATGAAAATGTAAGAAGAAAAAATTTTTCTACGTCGAATTTGTGGTCCTGAAACCATTGTTTCGATTAGGCCCAAAATTGGGCTGTTACACTATACACACTCGTGGCAGTGGACTATGTCTCTAAGTGGGTTGAAGCTCTTGCTATCCCTATTAATGATGTAAATTCAATGATGAAGTTCTTTGACAAAAACATCTTTACAAGGTTTGGAACACCACGAACCATTATTAGTCATGAAGGATCTCATTTTGATTGTAAGTTAGTGGCTAATGCCTTGCACAAGTATGGGGTGAAACATAAGATTTCCATGACATATCAGCCCAAATAAATGGACAAGCTAAGATTTCAAATAGAGAAATTAAATAGATTCTAGAAAAAGTGGCGAACCCAACTCAAAAGGATTGGTCTTCTAGGCTGGATGAAGCTTTGTGGGCTTATCGTACTGCATTTAAACCATCGTTGGGGATGTCACCTTTTAATCTTGTCTATGGAAAGTCATGTCAGCTACCTGTTGAACTAGAGTGCAAGGCATTTTTTACCATTAAAAATCTAAATATGGATTGGATCACTGCCGGACATAAAAGGTTGTTAGAGTTGAAAAAAATAGAGGAATTTCAGGCACAAGAAGACGAAAATGCTAAACTATACAAGGAGAAGACCAAGCACTGGCATGATAAAAGGATTATGCCATGACAATTTGAACCAGGGCAACTGGTGTTGTTGTTCAACTCTAGGCTCAAATTGTTCCTTGGAAATTTAAAATCTCGCTGCTTAGGTCCCTTTGAAGTCACCCAAGTATATCCTCATGGAGCTTTTGATGTCAAAGATAATAAGAGTGGGATAATTTTTAAGGTTAATTGTTAACTTTTAAAGCACTACTAGGGTGCTCATGTGGATTGAGACAAACAATCCATTGACATTCGAGATGTTTGAGCTCAACATATCTTTTCTAATTTTATTTTCTTCAGTGCTTACTTAAATTTCATTTTTACAGTTTTTCTCTTTAATTAGTTAATTTTATTTTCAATTCTTGTTATATTTTTTTATTAAAGTATAGATTCTAAAAAAAATTTACAAGGAACGAGTGAAGATGCAAGCTCAATAAATGTAGTACAAATATGTGTTTGCCCCAACATGTCCGAAGTAAATTATGCCACAGTAAAATGGGATAATAGATATTAAAATGAGAGAAAATGTTGGTTGAGAAGAAAGAAATTGTCCCACCCACACCATCTAAAGCCATGACAGCACAAAACCACAAAATTGATCGCATTATTAATGAGATCACTGAGTTTGATAAAGAATAGGAGGTTGTGCCACTCCATTCAAGGAAAAGGAAGCTGTGTTATAAGCACAGTGCACGCAAGTCCACCTACAGAAAAGAATGAAAAACCAATCACCAACATCCGAGTCAAGGAAGCTCTCTTCCCCCATCTGTTCATGCATTCATTTTTGCTAGCATGACATTTCCTGTAAATATATGCAGTGAGGACAATGCGTCCCTTAGGTTTGGGGGTGTATTGAGCATTTAGATGCACTTTGTATTTAGTAAGCATGCTCATTTTAGTGTAGGTATTCTAGTTTAGCTAAAATTTTCTTGTCACGTATCTGCTCAGAACTGGTTAGACTATAATGAGTATAATTTTGGCCTGTGATGTGCAATGATGAGCTGAATACTTCAATAAATCTAGAAAATGTGACAATTGATTAGGTGAATTTAGCTTAGGATAGGTTGCCTGAGAATCAACTCTTAAATCGAGATATCATAACATCACTTACAATTGGACTATTGCAAGTTTTTGTTAAGGCATTTAAATATTCTTGAAGCTAAACTCATTAAAACTGCCAAAGCATTATTTATAGAAATGCTAGTACATAGTACAATGCTTAGAATTGCCAATTCGGCCAGCAACACTTTGTTTGTTCCAACGTGTTGTTGGCTAGAAAAGCAAGCTTAAGCAAGAGTGTGTAATAAAAAAAAAATTAGTGCCACTCCACTATAGAAATAGGATGAGTAGCTAAAGAGGTAATTCTTTGCTCCATCTATGTTAAAAGCCTTAGCTTCATGAGTGAGTTCTATTCAAATTGTGACATGATTAATTACCCAACAATTCATTATATGCTCTATTGTGATTGTCGAGTCAAAGAATTGTGCGACTAGATGATCCCCTATTAAAATATTTTAAATAATAATAAATAATCATATATATGGCCAAGTTCAAAAAAGAAAACTGAGTTTAGGTGAAAGAAGAACTACGTAAATTAGGAGATACTAGCTATGGCCAAAATGCAAACATGAGCACTTAGGAATTTTGTTTTTAGGGTGAGATTCTCTAACTAACTTTGTTAAGAAAGCCTTTGAAACTTTAGCAAGTTTTTAGAGATAGAATATTACTGAGACCTAATGTATAAATTGTTCTCTAAAATGGTCTGGCAGTACAAGGTGGTTATGTGGAATGGCAATTTTATCATTCATGCATTCATGCATACGTTTCTTAAGGGCAAGCAATGAGTCAGGTTTGGGGGTGTGATAACTCTTTAAAAGAGTTATAATTCATGCTTTTAAACTTGGTTAATTGCTTGTACTTAAGTAAAATTAGTTTCATTTTAGGTAATTGTATGGTCATTTCTAGTTAATCGAGCGATGCATCTAGAGACTTGGGATGGTGATAACTTTATTACATCTTTACTTTTAATTGTTCGTGGAAAGGATTTTTTGTGATTGACTGGTAGGCGTAGAGTGTAGAAAAATGAGCAGAGCTTGAACGTTTTTCATGGCAAAGTATGGATAGTTTGCTAACATAAGTGTTGTGGCAACATCATGAAGAGACCTATTCAGTATTTAACATACAACCGTTCTTGGTCCCACATGTACGTGTACCAAATATATCTTCCTGGAAAATAAAGGAAGGACTGTGGGCTGATGGACCTAGCCTAAAAGGGAAAACTTATAAAAGCCAAAGGGTGGAACCTTAGAAAATGGGATAGTTTTTTTATAGAAAAGGAAGATGAGTAACTTTTGACAGAAGAGAAGGGGGAAGGACTAAGATTGAAGGCAATTGAAGAAGGAGAAAATGATTGCATCATCTTTGGCAGCTACACGACATTTCGTTGCTGGTGTTGAGAACTGGATAGGTGAAAGCTATCATCTCATATTTTCTCCTTTTATTCTTATCGCGCTTCTTTTAGAACTTATGTGTTATTGATGATGTCAGTTGTTGAATTAAACTTGAACTTAATTTTCCCAACGATGAGCTAAATCTCTTCAGCTCGGGAATACTTTATTGAACCTATTTTTTTCTATTAATGCTTATAGTTTGATTTGTAATTGTTCAGGTGTTTTTCTTAATGCTATTTAATGTTATATGCAGGCTGTGCATTGACGAAAGTGTAGCAGGTTATTAAAGATAGCTTACTTCTAATAGGTTTAGATTAATGAGATAGGCATTGGATAATATGAGTGAATGATAAATTATTTATTCACAACAACCTCTAGACTTGGAGCCTTGGGTCATACGAAAAAAGGTAGAAAATATTAGTGGTAACTGAACTCAAGTCTTTGGACATATAGTGCTTTAGGGGAGGTAACCCAATGTGTTGCTCTCAAAAGAAGCAGACTGCTTTAAAAACCTGTCGAGCAGTAGAATGTTGAAGACTTTCCTATGGCATTAATAGTTATAGAAGGTAGATGCATCATTAATCCTAACCATCCTAATCAACATTACAGTTCCTTAATCTTCTTTTCTGTAGTTGTAACATCCCGAAATAGGGCCTAGTCAGAACAATGGTTTTGGGACCACAAATCTAATGTTCAAACATTTATTTTATGATCATTATGAGGTCTAGAATATGAGAATCTGCATTTGTTCAAGTTTCATAAAGAAATTCTATGAGTAAGGTGTCTAATTGGAAAATAAGGACCAAATTGAATAAAATGCAAAACTTGGATTGTAGAAGCAATTTGAATGAAATTGCTTTAGATTATTAATTAGAAGTCCTGAAGGAGAAATTTGCCCAATTTCTAAGTTTTTGGACAAAAATGGGCATGTATGGATAAAATTTTAAAGAAAAGGCTTAATGGCATTTTGGTCATTTGGGTAATTAATGAAATAAAATGGGAAAATAAGCCAAAAATCAGCTCATCTTCTCCACCTCGTTGCCAAAATTTGAGAGCCACTATAGCTAGAGTTTCTTCACTTTTCAAGCTCAATAGTAAGTGCTCCCAAGCCCCGTTTTTAATGTTCTTCGTATTTTTGAAATCCCAGTAACTTACACTCTCCATTTCTACCCATATTTTGAGTTATGGTTCATGTATGTAAAGTGACCCATGTGTGACGTGTTTATTCTTTGATGTTTTATGGAGGAATATAATAGTTGAATGTGTGATAAACATCTTTCTCTAGGTGATTTTCATAAAAAACCCCTAAAATGACCTTTTTGCAAAAGGTGTAAAATATGTGGTAGAAATGTGAAATAATGGAAAATTGTGGGCTACCATAAGAGAAAAGAACATTCGGCTAGGCTTGGGTATTGTAGAAAATTTATGCATTTCATCATACGAGCCTAGGGACTAAATCGTAAATAATGTAAAAGGTTGGGGCAAAACGGTCATTTTGTCAGGGGGTGAAATTTAGACTCGAAAAGAATAATGTGAGGTATTAATGATTCATTTTTATTGTTATACACCCCGAGGAACAAATTTTGGAGGTCGATCGAGGAAAATGAAAGGTTTCAGAATAACCGAGACGCAAAATCGAAACGGATACCAAGTAAGTTCGAATAACTCTAAGTAAACTATTATACTTGCGTGTTTTATGAATGTATGATAATTGGTTATAATAATGGCATAAAAATCCATGAAATATGTTAATATAATGACATGATGATAAATGTCCTGGTTGAAGATAAAAAGGTAATTTCGATGGATAAACCATAACTTACATGACTTGAGATCCTGCATGTGTTGCAAAAAAGGATTTAGCCCAGACAGGTAATCCATTAATCTCAAATATTGAAAGGATCTAGCCTAGACAGGTGTTCCTTGAGTGATTGAGCCTCCCAAAGAATATGTGTGTCTTGTGGATTTAGCCCGGACGGGTAATCCGACTAGGGTCTGAATTTAGCCTGGACTGGTAATTCAGATCCGAGCTCATTACGAGTGTTTGTCGCTACGAGGGATTTAGCGTGGACTGGTAATCCCAACATCACCCGATGAGTTAACATTGCGGGGGATCTAGCCTGGACTGATAATCCCGCAATAAGATGTGAGGTTCACATGAGTGCGTACTTGAGGTGATCGCTCTTATGAGTTGATGGTAAATGGATAATCCATTGAGACTTTCGAGAAACTCAATGGGATTAACATGAGATATGAAAGTGAGAATGTTGGATGATGAGCTCATCTAGGACAAATTACATGGTGTATCGTTATGGAACTAACTTGTTGGTTTGAGTGCACGTGATAGGGAAACTATTTCATGCTTGTTGGTTTTATTGCCTAATATGGATGCATGGTAATTAATCGGTAAGTTTACTGTAACATCCCAAACCCGAGACCGTCGCCGGAGTCGAACACGAGGTGTTAACAGACTACAAACCACTTATTAAAAATTTCCCAGACAAGCTGCCAATCTGCGTACTAGTCACTTTAAAAATCATATCTTGAGTTCTGAAACTCGAAATCCAGTTCCGTAAATTTTTCCCGGAACTAGACTCATATATCTATATGGTAGAATTTTTTTACAATTTTTGGTCAGGCCAATTGGTACAGTTTATTAGTTAAAGTAGTCCCTGTTCCTGGGTTCGACTACTCTGACCTTTGTGCATTACGACTTATATATCTCCCTTTACAAAGCTTCAATACTTATGCCGTTTGTTTCTAATGAGACTAGACTCAAAACGGAATCTATACATATAAGGAATGACTTCTAATTGTCTCTGATTAATTTATGGTGAATTTCTAAAATTAGAACAGGGGATCCAGAAATCGCTCTGGCCCTGTTTCACAAGAGTTTAATTATCTCCTAACATACAGCTCATATAGTCGTTTTGTTTCTTCCATATGAAAATAGACTCATCGAGCTTTGATTAAATAGTTTATTCATTATTTAATTCCATTCCTGCTATTTTTAGTGATTTTTCAATCTCACATCACTGCTGCTGCCAGCATCTGTTACTAAAGCAACTATGCCTATTTCGTGATTTCTCCTTGATCTAACTAATAATTCATCATACATATCACAAATTATGATCATGACTAGCCATGCCAAAGGCTAATCATTGTAAAACATCTCCCTACTACACTATTTCCATATCATGAATTTTAACACCAAAAATAATCAACCATGACATATGGCATAAAAATCGAATAGGCCTCAACTATTATTCAACCAAAACCGAATTGGCCCAATATCAGTCATGACCACATTATAAAACCCATTTACTAAGATTTATAACTAAATATCATAGGACCCAAAGTCCAAATTAACATTTATGCCATTTTCTCACGGCTGAAAGTTTACATACCAAAGTTCAAACACAACATAATAGCCTATACATGCCGAAATGTTCTCCTAGACCGACTAAGAAGAAAGTACCAAAACTTGCTAGCTGGTGTGATGACTTCGATGACGGTCCCAAGCACGCAAAAAGACGAGTCCAAGAAACCTAAAGTAGGTGACAAGCAAACACCGAGTGAGTATATAACTCAGTAAGTCATAAGCATTACATAATCATCCATTAATAAATTATCACATGAGAAAACAAGTGAAAAGGGGTTAATTCTCTCCACCCATACCAACTATGCCATGGTTCCTTAGACCTTTCTGCTCAATATCATACAAGGTACTACATCAATTTTTCATATGCTACTCAACATGGTATTTTAGGCATTTTCCATGGATGCTTTCATTCTCGTTACATTCATGCAACTAAATAACGTTCCCTCTATTCCACGATGAATCTCATGTATGTCACTTCAAGTATAATTATCACATAGGTTCAAAACTTATCAAGCAAGAATTCCAAATATAAACATAACGTCTATTAGCCACGAACTCAAGACACTTACTCTTCCGCTGTCCGTGACCAACTCAATAATGTCGCACACTTAGTGTCAATAGTGCTTCAAAAACATATAGTAAGTCCGCACACTTAGTGTTATATAATCAAACTCGCACACTTAGTGCTTACATAATCAAACTCGCACACTTAGTGCTATATAATCAAACTTGCACACTTAGTGCTATGCAATTTAAACCCGCACACTTAGTGCCAATCTCATGATCATAATTATTTATACCCGCACACTTAGTGCCGAAATCAACATCTCAATACACCTCACCTCTTTTCTTTTTCATTCAATACTTTCATCACCCCATGCATACGTGTATATATATATTTATCATTTCATTCGACATAATTACATAGACATTATGACTATTTAAATCAATACCAAATATATGCTTAATGACTTACCTTGTGTTGGGTAAAATAACTCCAAGTCGACTACTCGATGATCTTCGATTTCCCCTTGTTGGACGCCTCTCCTTTAGGATCTTGAGCTTAAACAAATAAATTAACTCATTCAACCGCTTTGCTACATATATTGGTATTCACATTTTAATGATTTTATGACATACGGAATGGCATGGTAAAATTTTTATCTTGCTACCTTGTGTTCTTAGCTATTCGGCTAATAACCTTATGCAATTACCATACTTTCAATAATCTAATCACACATGCATATGCATACTTTGACATTCGGCAATCACCTTGCTAATTTTATACTCAACATCACATAAGCTCCCAAGTGATGGCCGAATATGTATATCTATACTATCACCTATAATTCCTCAATCACAACATTTCATCTCATGAACACTTGACCCATTTCTCACAAAAAATGAAACAACAACTAAAACGAACATCCCATTTTTATCCCATATAGCCGATTGCTTCATTTGTAACCCAACTAACAATTCAACAATTTCAACCTCATTACAACCTCTACCTATTCAATATAACATGAACACAATCCTCCACCCCTAAAGTAGATTCGGCAATCACTTAACCCATTTTAACCTCAACTTTCAAGTTAAAAGAAATTAACCACTCACCATCTCCTACATTACTATCCATTTTAATGACATTAACACATCTAGTAAGAGTTTCAAACTTCTTGGCCGAATTTCAACCCCAAAATCCTAAGTCTAATCTATAGGATGAGTAGAATTGGAACTAACCATCTCAAACATGCATAGATTTTCAAGAATCATTCAATACATACCTCATTCTAGCCATCTTCCAAGCCAAAATCAAATAACCAAGTCTCCCTTCCTTCTCCTCACTCACGACAATTGCCAAGAAAAAAAAAGATGAACACTCCCTCTTCCCTCCTTATTTTATTCACCTTTTTCCTTTTTTAATTCCTTTTTATTTTAATTGTTAACTAAACAAAACATATTAAATTAGAATAAGTGGAGCTCCATCACCCCTTGGCCGGCCACTCTACTTCTTTTGGGTAAATTGACATGCAAAACCACCCTTTTTGATACATGCACTAATAGACCATTTTAAATTAGCCTATCATATTTCACCATGTCTCATATTGATCCCTATTCAATAATTTCTCGTGCAATTGGCAAAATTAGGGAATGAAACCTCCACATATGCATGTACACATATAATAAGCATAGAATATAGCAATTAATTATTTTTTTATGACTCGGTTTTGTGGTCCCGAAACCACTTTCCGACTGGGGTCACACTAGGGCTGTCACAACTCTCCCCCACATAAGAAATTTTCGTCCCCGAAAATCTTACCAGTGAACAATTTAGGATGTCGATCCTTCATAGAGTCCTCAAGTTCCCAAGTGGCTTCTTCGATTCCGTGTTTATGCCACAACACCTTTACTAATGGGATTTTCTTATTTCGCAACTCTTTTACTTCACGCATCAAAATGCAAACCGGCTCTTCTTCATAACTCAAATTAGGCTGAATCTCGATCTCAGGTGGAGTGATTACGTGCGACGGATCGGACCTATATCGTCGAAGCATCGAGACATGAAAAACATTGTGAATCTTTTCAAGCTCAGGGGGCAAAATTAATCGGTATGCAACTAGTCCAACTCGTTCGGATACTTCATACGGACCGATGAACCTCGGACTCAATTTGCCCTTACGACCAAATCTAAGCACCTTCTTCCAGGGTGAAACTTTGAGAAATACTTTGTCTCCAACCTGATATTCAATGTCTTTTCTTTTCAAATCCGCATACGACTTTTGACGATCCGAAGCGGCTTTCAAACTTTCGCGAATTACTCAGACTTTCTGCTCAGCATCCTTAATCAAATCAAGCCCAAGGATCTTACTTTCGCTAAGTTCAGTCCAAAATAATGGGGTACGACATTTACGACCGTATAAAGACTCGTAAGGTGCCATCTTAATGCTTGACTGAAAACTGTTGTTGTAAGCGAATTCGATCAAAGGCAGATATCTTTCCCATGATCCACAAAACTATAAAACACAACATCTCAACATATCCTCGAGTATCTGAATTATCCGCTCAGATTGGCCATCGGTCTGAGGATGGAATGCGGTGCTAAAGTGCATCTTGGCACCCAATGCTTCTTGTAATTTCTTCCAAAATCGTGAGGTAAATCTTGGGTCTCTATCCGACACGATGGAAATAGGTACCCCATGCAACCGAACTATTTGGGAGACATATAATTTTGCCAATTTATCGAGCGAAAAATCCGTACGGACAGGGATAAAATGAGCAGACTTGGTCAATCTATCAACAATGACCCAGACCGAGTCTTTCTTACTCTGAGTCAACGGTAACCCAGATACAAAGTCCATTGTTATTCGATCCCATTTCCATTCGGGTATCATGATTGGCTGAAGTAATCCTGATGGTACTTGATGTTCCGCTTTCACTTGTTGACATATCAAACACCTTGAAACAAATTCAGAAATGTCTCGTTTCATACCGGGCCACCAAAATTGGCGTTTCAGGTCATTGTACATTTTAGTACTACCCGGGTGGACTGACATTCGACTACTATGAGCCTCGTTCAAAATCATCGAAATAAGTTCCGAATTTCTTGGAACACATAATCGACCTCTGAACGTCAAGCAATCATTGTCGTTAATCCGGAACTCCGATTCCTTATTCGAAGCACATTCAGCTCGTTTAGTGACCAATTCAGCATCGACTTTCTGGATTCAAGTATTTGACAAATCAATAATGGTTTGGCCTCTAATTCAGCTACTAGCACCCCATCGGGTGAGACGGATAAGTGAGCATTCACCACTCTCAAAGCAAACAGTGCTTTCCGACTTAAAGCATCGGCAACCACGTTAGCCTTTCCCGGGTGATAATCAATAACAAGTTCGTAGTCCTTCAACAACTCAAGCCAACATCTTTGTCGTATATTTAGATCTCTTTGAGTCATCAGATATTTTAGACTCTTGTGGTCCGAATAAATATGACACCTTTCTCCAAACAAGTAATGTCGCCATATTTTCAAGGCGAACACTATGGCTGCTAATTCAAGATCGTGGGTCGGATAGTTTCTCTCATGCGGCTTTAATTGTCTCGACGTGTAAGCCACAACTCGACCTTCTTGCATCAACACACAACCTAGCCCAAGTAAGGATGCATCACCATAAATGACAAACTCTTTGCCGGACTCCGGTTGTACTAGCACTGGAGCTTCGGTTAAACAGGTCTTTAGTCGATCGAAACTCTTCTGACAGTTTTCTGTCCATTCAAACTCAACATCTTTTTGGAGTAGTTTCGTCAACGGTGCAGCTATCATCGAGAAACCCCTTACAAACCGTCAGTAGTATTCGGCAAGTCCCAAAAAGCTCCTAACTTCAGTAATATTCCTCGGAGGTTTCCAATAGAGAATGGCCGAAATTTTGTTCGGATCCACTCTAACACCCGATGCGGACACCACGTGCCCAAAAAGCTAACCTCTCTCAACCAAAATTCACATTTACTGAATTTTGCGTATAACTGCTTGTCTCGCAAAATCTGTAATACTAACCTCAAATGCTCGGTGTGTTCGGCTTCACCTTGTGAATAAACTAAAATATCATCAATAAACACAACCACAAATCGATCCAAGTATGGCCTGAATACTCGATTCATTAAATCCATAAATACCGCAGGGGCATTAGTGAGCCCAAATGGCATCACTAAGAATTCGTAGTGACCGTACCTCGTTCTAAAAGCGGTTTTGGGTATGTCCGAGTCTCGAACCCTCAACTGATAATAACCAGATCTCAAATCTATCTTGGAAAATATTGAGGCTCCCTTTAATTGATCAAACAAATCATCAATACGTGGCAACGGGTATTTATTCTTTATGGTCACTTTATTCAACTGACGATAGTCGATGCACAGTCTCATGGTTCCATCCTTCTTTTTCACAAACAATACGGGTGCGCCCCATGGAGAAAAACTCGGTCGAGCGAAACCTCTATCCATCAATTCTTGCAATTGGACTTTCAATTCCTTTAATTCCGTTAATGCCATACGATACGGGGCTATTGAGATTGGCGTGGTACCAAGTACAATCTCGATGCCGAATTCCACCTCTCGAACCGGTGGCAACCCCGGTAACTCGTCAGGAAAAACATCTGAATACTCACAAACCACTGGTACTGATTCAAGTTTCCTTTCCGTCTCTTTGCTATCAAATACATACGCAAGGTATGTTTCACACCTCTTTTTCACATATCTCTGAGCGGTCATTGAAGATATTATCGCTGGCACCCCCTTCAAATCGGTAGACTCAACTCGGACTACCTCATCATTTGCACTCCTCAAATCGATGGTTTTTCTTTTGCAGTTCACCACTGCATCATGTACGGTCAACCAATCCATACCAAGAATAACATCAAATTCGTCAAACGGCAAAAGCATCAAATCGGCCGGAAAATAGAATTCTCAGATTATTAGAGGGCATCTCTTACACACTTTATCAACAAGTACGTATTGACCCAAAGGGTTTGACACTCGAATTACGAACTCAGTAGACTCAACAGGTAGAGTCTTACTGGATGCTAAGGTTTCACATACATATGAATGAGTAGAGCCAGGGTCAATCAATGCAATCACATTAGTATCAAAGAGAGTGAAAGTACCAGTGATGACGTCAGGGGAGGATGCCTCCTCTCGTGCGCGAATGGCATATGCTCTAGCAGGAGTACGGGTCTCGTCTTGAACAGTCGTATCAGAGGCCCCTCTCTGACTACCACCCCTACCCCCTGAAATTCTCGGTGGTCTACCTCTAGCTGTCATTCCACTAGGTCTTGCACCTTGCATCTTATTCTTCTCATCAAGCTCCGTGCAATCTCTAATGAAGTGGTCCTTCGAACCGCATCTGTAACAGGCCCTGTTAGTAGACTTACCCCAACATTCACCTAGGTGTCGTCTTGTGCATTGGGGACATTCAGTTTTCTCTTGACGATTATTGCCCACACTAGCTACCGAAGTAGCTCGGGAGTCCGTCGATGGTCATGCTCTGATGGAAATTCCCGCAGTCGTCCTCGACTTATTAGTGTCCTCCCTGAACTTCTTTACAGCTGAGAACGGAGCTTTACCTGTCGATCTTTTACAATAGTCTCTAGCTTCAAATTCAACCTTCTTCTTCTCTTTTCCAAGTTCTTCCGCCTTGCAGGCTCGTTCGACTAGTGTTACGAACTCCTTTATCTCCAAAATACCCACTAGTAGCTTTAAATCTTCATTCAATCATTCTTCAAATCTTTTGCACATAGCAACCTCATCAGCCACACACTCCCGGGCATACCGACTGAGTCTTACGAACTCATGTTCGTATTCAGATACTGTCATACGGCCTTGCTTGAGTTCTAAGAATTCCTTACGTTTTTTATCGATGAACCGTTGACTAATATATTTCTTTCGAAATTCCGTTTGAAAGAAATCCCAAGTAACTCGTTCGTTTGGGACTATGGAAATCAAGGTCCTCCACCAATAGTAGGCTGAGTCTCGCAACAAGGATATAGCACACTTTAGACATTCACCGGGTGTACATGACAGTTCATCAAACACCCGAATGGTATTATCAAGCCAGAACTCGGCCCTTTCGGCATCATCAGTAACTATGGCCTTGAACTCCTCGGCCCCGCGCTTCCTAATCAAGTCTATAGGTGGCTTACTCTGCCTCACAGGATCAGTAACTGATGGCATTACGGGCTCTTGGGGTGGATTATTCAAATTCGGGAATGGTTGGACAGCCGGATTGGTTCGGGCATATTGCGCGACCCACTCATTCATCATGGTGAAGAAGGCTTGTTTTGCCTCCTCACATTGATTATTCGCAGATGACTGAGGTTCAACAGGCGGCGTTCCTTGCGCAGGAGCAGCCGCTACACTTTCAACGTCATCCGCTAAGGTTCTCTCCACATCGGGATCCATTTACTAATCAAAACAAAAATTTTTAACCGTCAGAAGTCATCACACATTTAAACATTAACATTAAGGCATGTATAGCTAGACTCATACGCGCTACGGTAGTCCTAGAACCGACTAAACCATAGCTTTGATACCAATTAAATTGTAACACCCCGAACCCGAGACCGTCCCCGGAGTCGAACACGAGGTGTTAACAGACTTCAAACCACTTATTAAAAATTTCCTAGACAAGCTGCCAATCTGCGTACTAGTCACTTTAAAAATCATATCTTGAGTTCTGAAACTCAAAATCCAGTTCCGTAAGTTTTCCCCAAAACTAGACTCATATATCTATATGGTAGAATTTTTGTAGAATTTTTGGTCGGGCCAATTAGTACAGTTTATTAGTTAAAGTCGTCCCTGTTCCTGGGTTCGACTACTCTGAGTATTGTGCATTACGACTTAGATATCTCCCTTTACAGAGCTTCAATACTTATGCCGTTTGTTTCTAATGAGACTAGACTCAAAAGGGAATCTATACATATAAGGAATGACTTCTAATTGTCTCTGATTAATTTATGGTGAATTTCTAAATTCATAACAGGGGATCCAGAAATCGCTCTGGCCCTGTTTCACAAGAGTTTAATTATCTCCTAACATACAGCTCATATAGTCGTTTCGTTTCGTCCATATGAAAATAGACTCATCGAGCTTCGATTACATAATTTATTCATTATTTAATTTCATTCCTACTATTTTTAGTGATTTTTCAATCTCACATCACTGCTGCTGCCAGCATCTGTTACTAAAGCAACTATGCCTATTTCGTGATTTCTCCTTGATCTAACTAATAATTCATCATACATATCACAAATTATGATCATGACTAGCCATGCCAAAGGCTAATCATTGTCAAACATCTCCCTACTACACTATTGCCATATCATGAATTTTAACACCAAAAATAATCAACCATGACATATGGCATAAAAATCGAATAGGCCTCAACTATTATTCAACCAAAACCGAATTGGCCCAATATCAGTCATGACCACATTATAAAACCCATTTACTAAGATTTATAACTAAATATCATAGGACCCAAAGTCCAAATTAACATTTATGCCATTTTCGCATGGCTGAAAGTTTATATACCAAAGTTCAAACACAACATAATAGCCTATACATGCCGAAATGTTCTCCTAGACCGACTAAGAAGAAAGTACCAAAACTTGCTAGCTGGTGTGATGACTTCGATGACGGTCCCAAGCACGCAAAAAGACGAGTTCAAGAAACCTAAAGTACGTGACAAGCAAACACCGAGTGAGTATATAACTCAGTAAGTCATAAGCATTACATAATCATCCATTAATAAATTATCACATGAGAAAACAAGTGAAAAGGGGTTAATTCTCTCCACCCATACCAACTATGCCATGGCTCCTTAGACCTTTCGGCTCAATATCATACAAAGTACTACATCAATTTTTCATATGCTACTCAACATGGTATTTGAGGCATTTTCCATGGATGCTTTCATTCTCGTTACATTCATGCAACTAAATAACATTCCCTCTATTCCACGATGAATCTTATGTACGTCACTTCAAGTATAATTATCACATAGGTTCAAAACTTATCAAGCAAGAATTCCAAATATAAACATAACGTCTATTAGCCACGAACTCAAGACACTTACTCGTCCGCTATCCGTGACCAACTCAATAAGGTCGCACACTTAGTGTCAATAGTGCTTCAAAAACATATAGTAAGTCCGCACACTTAGTGTTATATAATCAAACTCGCACACTTAGTGCTTACATAACCAAACTCGCACACTTAGTGCTATATAATCAAACTTGCACACTTAGTGCTATGCAATTTAAACCCGCACACTTAGTGCCAATCTCATGATCATAATTGTTTATACCCGCACACTTAGTGCCGAAATCAACATCTCAATACACCTCACCTCTTTTCTTTTTCATTCAATACTTTCATCACCCCATGCATACGTGTATATATATTTATCATTTCATTCGACATAATTACATAGACATTATGACTATTTAAATCAATACCAAATATATGTTTAATGACTTACCTTGTGTTGGGTAAAATAACTCCAAGTCGACTACTCGATGATCTTCGATTTCCCCCTGTTGGACGCCTCTCCTTTAGGATCTTGAGCTTAAACAAATAAATTAACTCATTCAACCGCTTTGCTACATATATTGGTATTCACATTTTAATGATTTTATGACATACGAAATGGCATGGTAAAATTTTTATCTTGCTACCTTGTGTTCTTAGCTATTCGGCTAATAACCTTATGCAATTACCATACTTTCAATAATCTAATCACACATGCTTATGCATACTTGGACATTCGGCAATCACCTGGCTAATTTTATACTCAACATCACATAAGCTCCCAAGTGATGGCTGAATATGTATATCTATACTATCACCTATAATTCCTCAATCACAACATTTCATCTCATGAACACTTGACCCATTTCTCACAAAAAAATGAAACAACAACTAAAATGAACATCCCATTTTTATCCCATATAGCCGATTGCTTCATTTGTAACCCAACTAACAATTCAACAATTTCAACCTCATTACAACCTCTACCTATTCAATATAACATGAACACAATCCTCCACCCCTAAAGTAGATTCGGCAATCACTTAACCCATTTTAACCTCAACTTTCAAGTTAAAAGAAATTAACCACTCACCCTCTCCTACATTACTATCCATTTTAATGACATTAACACATCTAGTAAGAGTTTCAAACTTCTTGGCCGAATTTCAACCCCAAAATCCTAAGTCTAATCTATAGGATGAGTAGAATTGGAACTAACCATCTCAAACATGCATAGATTTTCAAGAATCATTCAATACATACCTCATTCTTGCCATCTTCCAAGCCAAAATCAAATAACCAAGTCTCCCTTCCTTCTCCTCACTCACGGCAATTGCCAAGAAAAAAAAAAGATGAACACTCCCTCTTCCCTCCTTATTTTATTCACCTTTTTCCTTTTTTAATTCCTTTTTATTTTAATTGTTAACTAAACAAAACATATTAAATTAGAATAAGTGGTGCTCCATCACCCCTTGTCCGGCCACTCTACTTCTTTTGGGTAAATTGACATGCAAAACCACCCTTTTTGGTACATGCACTAATAGACCATTTTAAATTAGCCTATCATATTTCACCATGTCTCATATTGATCCCTATTCAATAATTTTTCATGCAATTGGCAAAATTAGGGAATGAAACCTCCACATATGCATGTACACATATAATAAGCATAGAATATGGCAATTAATTTTTTTTTATGACTCAGTTTTGTGGTCCCGAAACCACTTTCTGACTGGGGTCACACTAGGGCTGTCACATTTACTTTCCAGTTATTCGGGCTTACTAAGCATGTAAATGCTTACCCCTCTCTTTTCTCTATCTTACAGAACTCAAGGACTCGCAAAGATTGGGAGACGTTTAGAGAGTTAACACACTATCATCTTGTCTAGCTTTGGTATATAGATACTTTTATTTTATTCAATGACATGTATAGGGCTTTTGTTATTTTGTTATATGTTTCATTTGATTAGCCGTCCTGAAGGCTTATAAAAGTATACATATTCACTTGTATATGGCCATGGAAATTGGCTCATTTTGGAGTAGGTTATGACCTACGAAATTGTGCATGTTATGTTCCAATGTTCTTGTAATGATTAAATATGGTGTGATACAATTAGTCATATATAATATGACCAAATCACATGGGGTGGTTAGGCCACAATTTAGCAATGAGTTAAGATAACGAGCCAAGCTTAATTGAGTTATAAGTCATAGAAATCCTTAACGTATAGGGGATAACCTAGCATGTATATAAACCGATAAGATGAGGTTTACATGCAATGAAGCATATTCAGGTCATTTAAGAGTATAATTAGACCATGTCAGGTGTTATTGAAAACTATAAGTTGATATACATATTAGAGGGTGGCCAAAGGATTGGAAAATAGCCTAACAAGGTCGACACGGGTGGACACACGGGCATGTGTCTAGGCCGTGTATGACACACGAACCACCCTAGAGGCGTCTGAAATGGCCATGTCTCCCCTGCACCTAAAAATATTAAGTTAGAATGTATGGTAGTAAACACATGGGTAAAGACACGACCGTGTGTCTCAGCCGTGTGGTGGGCACGGCCTAGCACACGGGCGTGTGTCATGGTCATGTGCCTCTAAATACATGCTGACGTCATAAAAGGAATGCTCAAGTTTTTGGACATGTACGACCACACGGGCGTGTCTAGGTCGTGTGAAGGACACGGGCCAGGGACACGGGCATGTGTTTGGCTATGTGAAAACCCCTGTAGGTTCTAAATAGAAAATAAATTCAATTAATTTCACACGGGTAGGGGACACGGGCGTGCCCCAAAGCACACGGGCGTGTGCATTGCCTCCATACAGGCGTGTGAGGCTTAGCCTAGCAAAATTTTCAAGAACTTTCTTAGGTCCTCGGCTTAGTCTTGGACATTTCTCAATGTATGTTTTGGGCCCCGTATGCCTATAATAGATACACTAAGATGTTGTTTGATTGGGCCCAAATTGGAACAAAATTTTATAACCCGTAGTTCCCAAAAATGTTCGAGTACATGTATGGTAATGCCTCGTACTTGGTCTCGGTCTCTGGTACAGGTAAGGTGTTACATTTAGTGATATCAGAGCTATGGTTTAGTCAGTTCTAAGACTAACATAGAGTGTATCAAGTTTAGCTATACATGCCATTTTATGAATGTTGATAGTGTGATATCTCCTAATTGTTTAATTGTCTTTGAATATAGTAAATGTATTCCAATCAAGCGCAAGATGAGTCTGAGGGAGCCGAGAGTCATGCTCCAGCTTCCGTACAACGAACTGTTTCTAGTAGTAGTAGAAGGCCTATGTTTGAAGGTCGGGAAGAGGCTAGAGCCATCTTTTTTGACATCATGGATGAATGGTTTGGGGATTATCTGAGGAATCGCCCCAATATACCATGACCTCCCCTGACCCCTAACCAACCTGATGAGGAAGTGCCACCAGGTATGGCACCTGTAAGAGTTGGTAAAGCATCGGTGGATAAGCTTAGAAAGTATGGGGCTGAAGAATTTAGAGCTAAGATTGATGATGATGCTGAATGAACTGAGTTCTAGCTCGAGAAAACTACACGATGTTGGATGAATTATCGTGCACACCTGAGGAGTGTTTAAAGTGTGCTTTATCTCTCCTAAAGGATATTGCATACCACTGGTGGAAGACTGTATCTTCAGTGGTACCAAAGGAAAACATTACTTGGGAATTTTACCGAGTGGAGTTTAGGATGAAAAACATCAGTTAGAGGTTCTTGGACTCGAAGTGAAAGGAGTCCCTGGAACTCAAACAAGGAAATAAGACTGTAGTAGAATATGAAAGGAAGTTTGTAAGGCTAAGTCAGTATACGATTGAATGGGTTCAAACAGAGTCAGAAATGTGTAAACTCTTTGAGGAAGTTTTAGATGAGGAAATCAAGCTTTTGATTGGGATTCTTGAGATACGAGAGTTTGCTGCATTAATTGATGGGGCCAAGAAGGTCGAGAAACTCAATAATGAAAGGAAGCAAGCTAAGAGAGAAGCTCGAGTAGTGAACAAGAGATCCAACAGTAAGATGCTCTCATTTCCCACAAAGAAATCAAGGAGCCAATATGAACGCTCCACTTAATCGGTAGGATATTCAGGTAGAGCGAGAGGCTCCAAATGATGTAATCAGCAGTCTTCCTCCCCAATAATGACTAGTGTGAGGAGTGTCGATGACCAAAAGCTGAAGTGTAAAAGCTGCAATAAATTTCACTTCGGAGAGTGCCAGATGAAGAGCGGTGCATGCTATAGATGTGGTTCTCTTGACCACTTCCTCAGAGACTGCCCAGAGCGAACCGATAAAGAGGTGGAAGTAGCCCCGAAATTGTGTGCTCTTATTTCACGAGGTAGACCTCCGAGTATCTTGGAAGTGCTAGTAGCAATTGAGTTGTGGCCAAAGACAGTGCAAAATCAGAGGCTCGAACCCCGGCAAGAACGTATACAATAGTGCTCGAGAGGAAGCCTCTGCTCCTAACGTCATCACGGGTACTTTTTCTCTTTTAAATGCTTGTGTTGTTGCCTTAATTGATCCGGGGTCAACGCATTCATATATTTGCATGAGATTGGTGTCTAGTATGAATATATCCACTGAACCTACGAAATTTATAATAAGAGTGTCGAACCCATTAGGCAAGTCAGTCCTGGTTGATAAAGTTTGTAAGAATTTTCATTTGAGGATTCAGGGTCATTGCTTTCCGGCTAACCTTATGTTATTGCCATTTGATGAGTTTGATGTAATACTTGGTATAGATTGGATACACCGCTGGTTGTAATCACTACATTAGTTGCTCAAAGATATGTGAGAAAAGGGCAAGAAGCCTACCTTGCTTTTGTATTGAACATTAAGGAAACGGAGTTGAAGATTGAGTCCATACCAATAGTATGTGAATATCCAGACGTGTTCCCAGAAGAATTAGTTGGACTGCCTCCTAATAGAGAGATAGAGTTTGGTATTGAACTACTGCCAGAAATAGCTCCTATTCCTATTGCTCCGTACAGGATGGCACCAACTGAGTTGAAAGAGTTAAAAGCACAATTGCAAGAACTGACGGATAAAGGTTTTCCAAGGCCGAGCTTTTCGCCTTAGGGTGCACCCGTATTGATTGTAAAGAAGAATGATGGTTCGATGAGGCTATGCATAGATTATCGACAACTAAACAAGGTGATTATTAAGAATAAGTATCCTTTGCCAAGAATCGATGATTTGTTCGACCAGTTGAGGGGAGCCACTGTGTTTTCTAAGATAGACTTGAGATCCGGCTACTATCAGTTGTGAGTTAAGGAATCGGACGTGCCTAAGATAGCTTTCAGGATAAGGTATGGCCACTATGAATTCCTTGTCATGTCGTTTGGGTTAACGAATGCACCAGGTATATTTATGGACCTAATGAATAGGATATTTTGGCCATACCTAGACAAGTTCGTCGTCATGTTCATTGAAGACATTTTGATTTATTACAACGAAGAGACAGAGCATGCGAAGAATCTGAGAACTATGTTGCAGACTTTACAAGAAGAAAAATTGTATGCTAAGTTTAGCAAGAGTGAATTTTGGCTCCAAGAAGTAGGGTTCTTGGGTCATATTGTTTCGAGTGATGGCATCTGAGTTAATCCAAGTAAGATCTCTGCCATCGTTGAATGGAAACCACCTAAAAATGTAATCGAGGTTAGAAGCTTTTTAGGCTTAGCTGGTTACTACCGAAGATTTGTGAAAGGATTCTCCATGATAGCGACTCCAATAACAAGGTTACTATAGAAAGACGTGAAGTTTGAATGGACAGAAAAGTGTCAGCAGAGTTTCAAGAAGTTGAAGAAATTATTGACTGAAGCTCCTGTTTTAGTATTGCCTGAGCCAGGAAAAGAGTTTGTGGTCTACAGTGATGCGTCTTTAAATGGACTAGGTTGTGTGCTTATGCAAGATGGCAAAGTGATAGCCTATGCTTCATGGCAGTTGAAGCCACACGATAATAATTATCCGACGCATGACTTAGAGCTTGCTGCTATTATTTTTGCCTTGAAAATTTGGAGGCATTATTTATATGGTGAGACCTGTCGTATATTCACAAACCACAAGAGTTTGAAGTATTTGATGACTCAAAAAGTATTGAATCTAAGACTGTGGAGATGGTTAGAACTAACTAAAGATTAAGAGCTGATCATTGATTATCACCCAAGAAAGGCGAATGTGGTCGCCGACACGTTAAGCAAAAAATCTTTGTTTGCACTGAAGGCCATGGATGCTCGATTGGTGTTGGTTAATGATGGTTCAGTTTTGGTAGAGTCAAGGGCTAGGCCGATATTTCTTCAGGAAATTTATGATGCTCAAACTAATGATAGTGATCTTCCAGCTAAAAGAGCTCCATATGAGTCGGGCAATGAATCATATTTTCAGATTAGTCTTGATGGATGCTTGATGCTCAGAGACAGAGTTTGCATGCCAAGGGACGATGAAATTATTTGAAAAATCTTGCAAGAGGCATATGATACCCGTTTGTCTATTCATCTGGGAAGTACCAAGATGTATAATAATTTGAAGAAAATGTACTGGTAGGACGGCATGAAAAGAGACATCTCTGAATTTGTATCGAAATGCTTGATATGTCAACAAGTCAAAGAAGCATGTGATGGTCCCCGAATGGACGTAGGACAGAATCACTATAGACTTCGTGACAGGATTAACATTGAATCACTATATGGGTTGTGGTTCATAAATTGAAAAGTCGACTCATTTTAATCCGGTAAGGACAGATTATTCACTTGACAAGTTGGCCGATTTGTATATATCTAAGATTGTGAGATTACACTGGGTACCGTTATCGATTATTTCAGACAGAGACCCGAGATCCACTTCGAGATTTTGGAAGAAGTTACAAGAAGCCTTGGGTACTAGGTTGAGTTTTAGTATAGCTTTTCACCCACAGACTAATGGTCAGTCTGAAAGGATGATTCAGATTCATGAGGATATATTGCGATGTTGCATCTTTGAATTTCAGGGCAACTAGGAGAAATACCTGCCATTGGTAGAGTTCGCCTACAACAACAGTCTTCAAATGAGTTTGAAGATGGTGCCTTATGAGGCCTTGTATGGCAGAAAGTGTCGAACTCCATTGTATTGGATAGGATTCACGGAGTTGATCTAATCAAGGAAACTGAAGCAAAGGTTAAAGTGATACGTAGCGGCATCGAATAGACAAAAGTCATATGCTGATCTGTAAAGAAAAGAGATTGAGTTCCAAGTCAGAGATAAAGTATTCTTGAAAATATCTCCATGCAAAAAAGGTATTGAGATTTGGCCAGAAAGGCAAACTAAGTCCGCGATTTATCGGACGATTAGCCTATCCCTTGGTATTGCCACCATAATTGGAAAAGATTCATGACGTATTCCATGTATCTATGTTAAAGTGATATTGATCAAACCCTTCTCATGTGATTTCACTGACGGAGATCGAAATTAGACCAAACATGACCTATGGTGAAGAATCGGTAAAGATTCTGGCTCGTGAAGTTAAACAGCTAAGAAATAAAGATGTGGCTTTGGTAAAAGTTTTATGGCATCGACATGGTGTGGAAGAGGCTACATGAGAGCCAGAAGAAACCATGAGAAGCGAATATCCGAACCTGTTATCTGGTAAGACTTTCGAGGATGAAAGTCCCTAAAGCGGGAGAAATGTAACATCCTGAAATATGGCTTAGTCAGAACAGTGGTTTCGAGACCACAAATTTGATGTTGAAATATTTATTTTATGATTATTATGAGGTCTAGATTATGAGAATATGCATGTGGTAAAGTTTCATGAAGAAATTCTATGAGTAAGGTGTCTAATTGGAAAATAATGATCAAATTGAATAAAGTGCAAAACTTGGATTCTAGAAGCAATCTGAATGAAATTGCTTTAGATTGTTAATTATAAGTCCTTAAAGAGAAATTTTCCCAATTTCTAAGTTTTTAGACAAAAATGGGCATGTATGAATAAAATTTTAAAAAAGGGATTAAGGGCATTTTGGTCATTTGGCTAATTAATGAAATAAAATGGGAAAATAAGCCAAAAATCAGCTCATCTTCTCCACCTTGCTGCTGAAATTTGAGAGCCACTATAGCTAGGGTTTCTTCACTTTTCAAGCTCAATAGTAAGTGGTCCCAAACCCCGTTTTTAATGTTCTTCGTATTTTTAAAATCCCCTAACTTACTCTCTCCATTTCTACCCATATTTTGAGTTAGGGTTCACGTATGTAAACTGACCCATGTGTGACATGTTTATTCTTTGATGTTTTATGGAGGAATATAAAAGTTGGATGTGTGATAAACATCTTTTTCTAGGTGATTTTCATAAAAAAACCCCTAAAAGGACCTTTTTACAAAAGGTGTAAAATATGTGGTAGAAATGTGAAATAATTGAAAAATGTGGGCTGCCATAAGAGGAAAGAACATTCAGCTAGGCTTGAGTAATGTATAAAATTGATGCATTTCATCAAACGAGCCTAGGGACTAAAACGTAAATAATATGAAAGGTTAGGGGCAAAACGGTCATTTTGTTCGAGGGTGAAATTTAGACTCGAAAAGAATAATGTGAGGTATTAATGATTCATTTTTATTGTTATAGACCTCGAGGAACAAATTTCAGAGGTAGATTAAGGAAAACAAAAGGTTTCAGAATAACCGAGATACAAAATCGAAATGGATACTAGGTAAGTTCGAATAACTCTAAGTAAACAATTAAAACGTCTACTTGCGTGTTTTATGATTGTATGATAATTGGTTATAATAATGGCATGAAAATCCATGAAATATGTTAATAATAATGACATGATGATAAATATCCAGGTTGAAGTTAAAAGGGAAATTTCAAGGGATAAACCATAGCTTACATGACTTGAGATCCTGCATGTGTTGCAGAAAAGGATTTAGCCCAGACGGGTAAGCTGTTGATCTCAAATATTGAAAGGATTTAGCCTAGACGGGTGTTCCTTGAGTGATCGAGGCTCTCGAAGAATATGTCTATATTGTGGATTTAGCTTGGATGGGTAATCCGACTAGGGTCTGAATTTAGCCTGGACTGGTAATTCAGATCCAAGCTCATTACGGGTGTTTGTCGCTGCAAGGGATTTAGCCTGGACTGGTAATCCTGACATCACCCCATGAGTTTACATTGCGGGAGATTTAGCCTGGACTAGTAATCCCGCCGTAAGATGTGAGGTTCACAGGATTGCGTACTTGAGGTGATCGCTCTTATGACTTGACGGTAAATGGATAATCCATCGAGACTTCCGAGAAACTCAACGAGATTAACATGAGATATGAAAATGAAAATGTTGGATGATGAGCTCATCTAAGACAAATTACATGGTGTATCATTATGAAACTAACTTGTCGGTTTGAGTGCATGTGATAGGGAAACTATTTCATGCTTGTTGGTTTTATTGCCTAATATGGAATCATGCTAATGAATCGATAAGTCTACTTTCCAGTTATTCTGCGTTACTAAGCATGTAAATACTTACCCCTCTCTTTTCCCTACCTTACAGAGCTCTAGGACTCGTAAAGATTGGGAGATGGTTGGAGAGTCAACACACTATCGTCTTGTTTAGCTTTGGTATATAGATACTTTTATTTTGTTCAATGGCATGTATAGGGCTTTTGTTATTTTTTTATATGTGTCATTTGATTAGCCATCATGAAGGCTTATAAAAGTATACATATTCACTTGTATATGGCCATGGAAATTAGCTCATTTTGGTGTAGGTTATGACCTACCAAATCGTGCATATTATGTTCCAATCTTCCTGTAATGATTAAATATGGTGTGATACAACTAGTCATATATAATATAACCAAATCAAATGGGGTGGTTAGGCCACAATTTTGGCAATGAGTTAAGATAACGAGCCAAGCTTAATTGACTTATAAGTCATGGAAATCCATAATGTAAAGGGGATAACCTACCATGTATAAAAACCAATGAGATGAGGTTTACATGCAATGAAGCATATTAAGTTCATTTAAGAGTATAATTAGACCATGTCAGGTGTTATTGAAAACTATAAGTGGATATACATATTAAAGGGTGACCAAACGCTTTGAAAATAGCCTAACAAGGTCCACACGGGTGGACACACGGGCATGTGTCTAGACTGTGTGTGACACATGGACCGCCCCGTGGGCGTGTGAAATGGCCGTGTGTCCCCTACACTTAAAAATATTAAGTTAGAATGCATGGTAGTAAATACATGGGTAGAGACACGATTGTGTGTCTCAACCGTGTGGAGGGCACGGCCTAGCACACGGGCATGTCTAGGCCGTGTCAAGGACCTGGGCCATTAATACGAGTGTGTGTTTGGTTGTGGGAAAACCCCTGTAGGTTCGAAATAGAAAATAAATTCAATTAATTCCACACGGTCGTGTGCATTACCTCCACACAGGTGTGTAAGGTTAGCCTAGTAAATTTTTCTAGAACTTTCCTAGGTCATTGGTTTAGTCTCGAACCTTTCTCAATGTATGTTTTAGGCCCTGTAGGCCCGTAAAAGGGACACTAAGATGTTATTTGATTGGGTCTAAATTGGAATGAAATTTTATAACCTGTATCTCCCAAAAATATTCGAGTACATGTCTAGTAATGCCTCGTACTTGGTCCCAGTCTCGGGTACGAGTAAGGGGTATTACAGTAGTGACTTTGTTGTGTTATTATTTCTTCATTTACTTGTTTTGTTTTGCACATTTTATACATCATCATTCTCTTATTTTGCAATTGTATTCTCACTGTTTTTTTTCTTAGCATTAATCAATCTTAGCTTTAATAACTCAACCAAATTATACCTATATAATCCATTTTGAGACGATCTCATTTATCACTTTATTACTTGTTTCGACGTGTATACTTGCATAATTTTTGTATCTTACTCACACGCGACATAAGCTCTATAAGGAAAAGGCTAAGCGATGGCAAGACAAGAGCATCATGCCAAGGCAATATGAATAGGAAAAAAAAGTGTTGCTATTTAACTCAAGATTGAAAATTTTCCTTGGTAAGTTGAAATCACGATGGTCAGGGCCTTTTGATGTGATCAAGGACTATCCTCATGGCATAGTGGACATCAAAGATACCAAGACTAGGGTAATTTTTAAAGTTAATGGTCAACGTTTAAAGCACTATTTGGTTGCTCATGTGGATCGAGACAAACAATCCATTGACCTTTAAGATGTTTGAGCTTAAAATCTTTTCTATCTCTATTTGATTTAGTTGCTTTACTTAAATTTCATTTTTTACAGTTTTTATCTTTAATTCAATAACATTATTTTCATTTCAGATTATATTTTTTATTAATGTACAGCTTTAGCAATAATTGCAGGGAAAGAATGAAGGTGCAAGCTTGTTAAATATAGTACCAAGGGGTTTTTGCCCCCAACATTTCGAAAGAGAATTATGGCCCCACAAATTGGGTTATTGGATATTGAAGCAAGAGGAAATAAGGGCTGATAAGAAAGAATGGTTCAAGGAAGAGATTTTGGACAATTGGTCCCATTCTGCCAATTAGGTAGCCCATGAAGAAAATGCCAAACGTGTTGCTTTAGGGCTAGGTCATTCTAGGGTTCCCTCCAAAACATTTTTATTTTTCCTCTTTCATTCCAAAAAGCTTACTTTATAAGGTTTTTAGAACCGCTAACACCATTAACCCCATTCACTTCTTTTCAACTGCCTACACCTCTTTCATTTTCCATAATTCTTTCGCGTTTACCATTTCTTTTTCCTAAACCTCCTTGGCCTCTCCTATTGCACCTTCAACTTTCATTAAATTCTCTTGAGTAGTGTTACTTTCTTGTCTAACCTAGACCACACTCTGAAGGATTTGACAACATTCTTCAATTGAAAGAGTAAAAACCACTTCCAAAGGTGTTGAATCTTCACAAGTAGATGCCAGCCGACTTAAACCTTATTCAATAGTGTTGCTATTGTAATGTACAAGAAAAAAAATCTCCAAGTGAACATTTTTCTTTGAAAAAGGTTTTATGTTCAAAGATGAGCCTTATATGGGATATAATGAGTCAGTTTCCTCCATTGTTGAGAAGAATAGATTGAAAATTTTCTGCTTTCATCTAGATGATGTTGTAGGAAAGTCGTTCGCGAGTTTTATGTGCACATCATTTCTTTTGACAATCTTTTTATCTATGTTCATGGAACCTCAGTCTCATTTAATGAATGCAGAATTAATGCCCAATTTGGGTTAATTGAAGTTCAAGATGAACCATTACTACTGATGACTTAAATCAATTATTAAAAGATTTGTGTGTTGTAGGCACTTGATTGACCATCCCTAAACCCCAAAGGTAAAGTTTGGTACCACTTCCTAAAAATTCTACTAATGCCATCCACCCACAACACCACAATATTAAAGGAACGAATGCTATTGTTGCATTCAATCATTGTGGGTTGAAAAATCAACATTGGCTAGGTAATTTTCCATGAAATGCATAGATGTGGAGAGAATAATGTCGGCAGCATCAATTTCCCTTCACTCATCACTACTCTTTGTAGAATAGCTCAAGTACCTTTAAATTCCAATAAGGACATCAAACCAAAAAAGGGAGGAATGATTCAGGTTTGGGGGTGTGATAACTCTTGAAAAGAGTTATAATTCATACTTTTAGACTTAGTTAACTCTTGTACTTAAGTAAAATTAGTTTTATTTTCGGTAATTGCATAATTATTTTTTGTTAATCGAGCATTGCATGTAAAGACTTGGGATGGTGATTACTTTAGTGCATCTATACTTTTAATTATTGGTGGAAAGGCTTTGTGGTGGTTGAATGACAAGTTTGAGAAAGAAAGAAAGATAGTAAAGGATGGAGATTTTCTGAGGCATTATGAGAGATTTCCATGGTAATGCTGAGGAAGAAAACGACAAATACTCAGTCATCAATTAGAGCATTAAGCAGTTGCCCCTCACCCGCACATGCAATGGAAAATATCCACCTCCGAATGAGGGAAAAAACAATCATTTTACCCTATGGAGGACCAAACTAAAAAAGAAAAAGGGGATTGATGGTCGAGAAGAGAGGTTTGCCATTAATGAGGGTAATTTGAGCTATTGGGAGCTTGGGTGAAGATGCATACTAGTTGCCAAGTTGGGATAATTAATGTTCTAATCCCAGATTTCTTCCTCTACAATTTGTTTTTAATCTACTGATTTAAACTGATATTTTGGGATGTTGATGATATTAAAATAGTTAAATTTTCATAGCCTAGTCACGAGCAAACTTAGTACAACTAGGGATTACTTTTGACGACATTTTAACTCTGATGAACGTATATGGATGAATGTGATTTACTACTATACTGAATGTTTATTTCTATTTGTATGCATATTAAGGTATTGATAAATGCTTGATAAGTCTAAAAGTAACTTAATTTTGGTAGATTTAGGTTGCTTGGACCAAAATTGGGTAATATAAGAAAGCCTTGACTAAAATGCTTGTGTAAACTCTAGACATAGAGATTTACCTTCTATGATTTAGATGATTCTGCTTCAATCATGGTTACTAATTCTTAGCTTATAGATGTATAGCGTCTTTGGAGTGAGCAGCTTTAGGTCTTGCTTTCGATAGAGGTAGACCACGTTAGTACCTAATCGAGCAGTAGGTTACCATATTTTTGGCATGGCATTGTTCTAAGTTATAACTAATTCATTACTAATCCTAGCCTTTACAATCAATATTCCAATCTTGCTAGACTCCTTAGTGATTCTATTCAATTTGTTGCAATTATAATCTACGATAGTTCATTTTATTACTTCCATTTTTAATGTATTACCTGCATTGTTATTTCTCAAAATATAATTCGATTCATTTATCTTTTCTACTCAATTGTGAAAATTTAGAAAAAAGAATAATAATCTAATCCTCATAGGAGTGATACTTACTCATCACTTTATTACTTGATTCGATGTGTATACTTGTACAATTCGCACATCATATTCACACGCGCTTAAATTGGGTTGTAACATCTAGGCTTGGTTTGAGGGTTTACACAAGGTGATATAACATATTTTGAGTATGAGGGAAAATTTTTGACGTTGAACCACTATGCACCTAGTATGCTAGCGTCTGAGCAGTAAAAGAGTTTCTGTTTTTAGGAAGGTTTGAGGTATGACCTTGAGGTACAGGCAGCTCCACATCAGGAGAGTGTGTTTGAGGCTTTGGTCGAGAAGACTGATAACTCTTGAAAAGAGTTATATTGCATGCCTCTAAACTTGATTAATTGTTTGTACTTACGTGAATATATTTGCATTTTTAGGATTTTTTTTATAACACTGTATCATGAAGCTTGGATTGTGCTTTCAATGTTATTATATGTTACTTTTATTTTTGGAAGGAAAGGAATTGTTTGTGTTTGTAGCAAGTGTAGGAATGAAGAAGGGAAATGAATGAGTGAAGTATCTTTATAGCAAAAGGTTGGATAGATTACTAGCATAAATGCCATGGCAATTCCAGGAAGATGCTGACGCAACACTTAGTCCTTGTCGCTCTCAACCGTTGGACATGTACCAGATTAATCCACCTAAAAAGAAGGGAGAAAAGTGTGTGCTTGCAGAGGAGACCTACCCTATGAAAGAGGAAAGAGAGGAGAATTTTACACACGGGATTTTACACAAGGATTTAGGAGTGGTTTTTCTTCTCTAATAAACTATCTTGAAAAATATGGAGAAAAGAAGAGTGGGTAGCAGCTAAAGCATAGAGCAGAGACGTAAGAAAGAGGATGACGCATTAAACCCTAGGTCTTGCTGTAACACCCCAATCCTGGCCCGAACATTATGGCCGGATTTAGCGTGTCACATTGAAGTGTTTTATCGAAAACCGTGTTTTCATTGAAAACCCTTCTTAAAATAAAAGAAAATCTTAATTATAAAAAAAAACTCCTTTCAATCACTTGGTCAAAACATATGATTTGATGAAACTAAGTCACTTTAGAAATTTAGTTGCGAAAACGTAGAAAAGACGTACTATAGTTTAAGAAACCCTGTTCAACTTCTTATAATGACATCACAAAAAAATAATAATCCAAATAATAACAAAATGGAAGGCCCTATTAAAATCCAGTCTGTAATCACTTAATAATCAGAGACTTATATGCTTTAAAATGAAAAAAAAGTCCAAATTGTCTTGCTCGCTGGCCACCCAGAGTCCCTTCAAACATCGAATCTCCTACTGAGCATCACCAAAAAATAAAGTAAAAGCAGCGGTGAGTTTTCACAAACTCAGTGTGTACAACCCTCATTGAAAAACAAGTATTCAAAAATCATCATACATCAAACATGCAATGCAATTCCATCCCAATAATCCATTTGCTACACACCAGCTCCGTCCCCCGTCACATCATGTGGGGATATAAATATCGACCCACCCAACTGACACATCAATGGTAGCTCGGTTACGGAACTACCTTTATTTACATATTGGGTTTAAAAGCCATCAGTGGATCCACGATTGTCAAGCAACCATGCAATCCTCATATACTTCCTCAGTTCCATAATTCCCAACCCATATGCAACCTAAGCAGAATATCATATGTATGCAGCAGATATGCGTATCCATAAAACTTACGTTCAACACATAGGGGTATTTCAGTCATTTTTGCCTTTAGGGGCATTTCGATAATTTTCCCTTTATTACGGTTTTTACTGACCTTGGCCCGTTAACAAATCCCGAGGGCTAAGATGAACGAATACTATGCACCAGGTAGGATTCCAGAGAAGAGGAGGTGAGTCATTAAGACTGCTTAAGTACCAAGCTCTCCCTAAATCCAATCCTAGACATGCATATACCCGTTGCCACACCTTAACCCTATGACTTGTCCACGGTCGCAATATATTAATTAAGGTTTATGTAGTTATCATATGCTAGGCCCAAAACCACTACATACATGTATATGGCCCACTTGGCCCAATCTCTTTTATATGGCCCATTAGGCCCAATTCACATTCATGTGGCCCATCAGGCCCAATTCATATCCATATGGCCCATTAGGCCCAATTCACCTTTATATGGCCCGTTAGGCCCAAATCACCTTATATTCATGCTCACACACAAATTTTCTATCACATAGCATCAATTATCAAATTTTCCCTATTATGGGCCCAACAACCCATCGGGCCCATTAAGCATATTCTGGCCCGATTGGCCAGACCACAGCCTAAGTCCATGGAATCGCCCATAGGCCTTAGACAACCATCAGTTTCCTCCTCACGAGTGTTCGCGCACTCGCAAGACTACCGCAACCAAACTTTGACTATTTTGGCGTTTCGATTTTTTGGCATTTCAGCTTTTGCTGATCTACTTGTGTGTGAAATGTATGTACACACCTAGCAAGCAAGTGTGTTGCGGTTCCCTTAGTCACAAACCTACAAACGGTATCACCCTTTAATTAATCGCATGCTTAATACATATCTTTACTAAAATCGAAACCTCACTTACCCTTACCTTGCGCGATAAGTACAACAGCCCCTTCTTAAATCACTAACTACGGTCAACTCCTAGATCTGCACCAATCTTAACTATTAAAACCAGAATAATAGGTGATTCGTATCCAACAGAAGTCTCCTTACCTCAACTATTAACATTCGGCCACCTTAGCCAATAGGAGAGGAATAATTACCAAAACTGCAAACACCTAAAGAGTAATTTCGGCAGAGAGCTAGGATCCGAGATCTGATACTAATTCCCTACCATAGTTGATTAGAAAGAATGAGGAAAGAACAGCGTAATAGATTCTTAGCAAAACTGATTGGAAGAACAAACACTTACACTAGATTCGGTCAAAGAGTATTTGACCCTTCAAAGATTCGGCTTTTCGGCTTTTAAACTTAGTATGGTGAATAAGGTTTATTTGGTACAAATTAAAGAAGAAGAGTAGAAGAAGGTTTTCCGGTAACAGGGTGAAAGAAATTTGGCATTAGCCTGGCAACCCTGCGTTTGAAACTTGTTTAACCGAATTGCCTGGCCCTCAACTCCCCATTCAGCTCCTTCACTTCCCCCTTCTTATCTCCTCGTTTTTCTCCCTGATAACCCTTGATCTTTTCCTTAATTTTCTCTTCTGAACACTCCCTTTGGAGTCCATCTTCACACCATTTCCAACCTTTTAGAAGGCCAAAATTAAATTTCTAAAAACACTAAGCTAGGATTCGAACCTTGGATCTCCTTGCTAGCTACACCGCCACCTTCCTACACTCTAAGTGACGTCACATAGCCACTCTTCCACAAGGCTTTTTGATGTCATTTTCCCTTATCTTTATTTAAAAGCCCAACTACGTGCCAACAATGTCCTTTTAATTATTAAACTATAATTTCTTCTACCCCTAGATTCGAACTCAAACCTTGACCAAGACCTACTATCGCGTAATTAACACTTAACCGGAATTGCTAAGCACAAAAAGGGAAAACAATTTAAGATTTTGGGATTTTTGGGTTTCAGGATTTTTGGGGCGTTACAACCTACCTCCCCAAAAGAAATTTCATCCTTGAAATTTTACCTGATTCAAACAGTTGAGGATATTGATGTCGCATCACTTCATCTATAACGCCCTAATTTTCAGGATTTTCGGGATTTCTGTAATTTTCAATGAATTTTAGAAATACTGTGTTTCGACTGTCTGGTGTGGGTCTGAGTATGTTGGTGGGCCTTTAAAAGGCCCAAGAGTAAATTTAATTCGAGGCAATTCCTGAATTTTAATTTTGTAGAGAGAGAGGGTTCTGGCGATATGGGCTTTTAAAATTGAAGTGGTAAAATATGACATCAAAAAATCTGTGGTAAAGTGGCATGTGGTGCCACCTAGGTGTTTGGGGAGTGACGTGTGAATGATTATGGGGAGCTAGAGTTCAAGTCACAAGGTAAGCGTGTTGTTACTTTTATTTTTGTGTGCATATGCTGGGAATGTGATAGAGCTTAAGTGGAAATTCGGCTACGGCTTTAGGAAGGTTGGGCCGTGGGTCTGAATGGCCATTATGGCAAGCTTTATTTTCTTTTTGTTTTGCCGAATTAGGGTTAGCCACCTAGAGCCTTCACTTTCATTCTATTCTCTTCTCAGTGTCGTAAAAAGCCAAAAAACACAAAGTTAGATCTCCTGAGTGCCAAATTCTTCCTTCTCTTCTCCTCTCTTCTTCTATTTTCTTTTTCTCCTTCTTTTCTTTTCTGGCCGAAACATTCCTACCATTCTACTCATCTCCTCTTTCATTCCCATTCTTTTCTAATCCTCTATAGCGATTGCCATAAAAGCCAAAATCTGGAAAGTTGTTTCTTGTGCCGATTTCTTCTAGTCAAAATCCTCCTATTTTCTTCATCTCTTTTGGCCGATTTTCACATCCTCTAAACCTCAACCCTTGTCGGCAATACCACTGCAAAAAAAACCACCATACCAAATCATCTTCCTCTTCACAGTTTCAAAAGCCGAAAACACCATAGTTTTTAGGGACGTATAGCCAAATCTTTAGATCTCTAAGATTCGATTTTTGATAGTGTTTAAGGGCTGGATCTGCATCAGATCTGAGTAGAAACTGAAGTGGAATCGTTTTGGTTGAAAAAACCTGAGTGTGATCCAGAGGCTGCTGATCGAAGGCTTGGACAAGTGGAACAACTAGATCTAGATCTAGTCACCAGTTTTGGCAAAGGATATCATGGGAGATTTCTGTAGCAGTTGCCGCAAATCAGGTGTGTAAACGACACCCACTCATAGACTAGATTGGCAAAAGCCAAAAAGCCGAAATGCTGAAAAGCCGGGATTTTGTGAACTTGCGAGGGTACAAGCGCTCGTGAGATGATTTGGTTGTTAATTTTGGTAATCACAAGCAGTATGATTGCAGAGTGCTTAATTTCGTGCACTTCGGTATATTTGGGCTTAATGGGCCAACGGGCCCAATTCAGTAAAAACGCTCGGTAAGTGTTTCTGTTAATGTGTTAATGGCTGTAATATGAGTATAAACCCTAAAATAGTTAAATTTACTAAAATACCCCTAAGTATGAAAATTACCATTATATAGGTGCAAAATTACCATTATACCCCTAGGGTTAATTTTGACTGAAATGCATGATATTCTGATTCTATTTTTTTATGCCATGACATGTATATCTATTGCATGGGATATGGGTTATATTGATGGAGGAAGCGTTCTGGTGGCACTACCACAAATATCTAATCTGGTGGCTCTGCCACAAATATCTGTTTCTGGTGGCTCTACCACAATATCTATATCTGGTGACTCTGTCACAATATCTGTTCTGGCAGCCATGCTACAATTTTTGTGACGTGTAGCGGATGGGTGGGTCCAGTAGTCTCCCCACATGGTGTAAGGTTGGAACGGGCGTGTATACGGATGGATATGGGTTGGGTTTTCTGCATACAAGATATATTTGTTCTTTTCTGTTATGGGCCTATGGGCTTTATTCTGAATTCTGTATAGGGCTAAGGCCCAACTTAATCTATTTTTGTGGTTTGAACTGATCTGGACTATGGTTGGGTTATTTTACACACTGAGTTTTCCAAACACACCCCTTAATTTTATCCGTGCAGGTAACCCCCAACCGTAGTGGACTTGGAGCTGAGAAGGATTCGGAGTGGCCACATGTTTTAAAAGCTCAATTTCCTTCTTATGACTGGATTAGTTTCATTTACTTTAATTGCTTTGGGTTTTAAGTTGTAATAAGGCTCCTTTAGTTATTTTTAATTGCTTTAGTATGATTATTAGCTTAGGCATGATATGGATTTAAATGTTTGAAATTAAATAGCTCTAGGGTGCGTTTTTAAAAGAGATTACCTGATTTCAAAATATTGTGAAACAACACAAAGCTTCCGAAATGAAAACGTTTTCAAAAATTAATAAGTGTTTTCAAAGGCTTAAAATGAAATGGTTTTTCCTGAACAATCATTCAGTTAAAGTGTGGCAATAGTTGTGTGCATGTCTAGGAGTGGATCCGTGGAGAGCTTGGTACTTAAGCAGTCTAATAGACTCACCTCCTCTTTTCTAGCATTCTACCTAGTACACAGCTTCCATTCACTTTAATCTATAACGAAAATACCCTTAAATCACTAAGAAAGATTTTAGATAAGACATGACCTATACAGTAACGCTTTAATGTGACACACTGGATTCGACCGTAACGTCTGGGCCGGGTTTAGGGTGTTACATCATCAGGTTTCCAAGTAGCCTCCTTAACCTTGTGATTCCGCCAAAGCACTTTGACTAATGGAACGAACTTCCTTCTCAGTTCTTTGACATCTCGACTAATTATTTGTATGGGCTCTTCCTCGAAAGTTAGGTCTGGCCTGACCTTGATTTCCTCAATCGCCACAGTATATGAAGGATCCGAGCTATACCGTCTCAGCATGGAAACATGGAACACGTCGTGGATCTGGCTCAATTTAGCAAGTAATTCTAGCAGATAAGTGACTGGGCCAATCCGCCTTATAACCCTATATGGCCCAATGAACCTTGTGCTTAGCTTACCCTTCCGTCCAAACCTTAATACCTTCTTCCAAAGCGATACCTTAAGAGAAAACTACGTCCCCTATTGTAAACTCTATTTCTTGATGCTTAAGGTCAGCATACAACTTCTGCCTATCCGAGGCCTCCTTCAACCGATCTCGGATCAATTTCACCTTAACCTCAGTATCGGCTACTAACTCAGCGCCCAAAACCCTTCGTTCGCCCAACTCCATCCAACATGTTGGAGTTCGGCACCTTCGCCCATATAGTGCCTCATACGGAGCCATCCCAATACTCGCTTCATAGCTATTATTGTATACGAATTTAGCCAATGGCAAATAGTCCTCCCAGATACCTCGGAACTCAATCACACATCCCCTCAACATATCTTCCAATACTTGGATCACCCTTTCCAACTGTCCATCAGTTTGAGGGTGGAAAGCCGTACTGAAATTCAACCTAGTACCGAATGCCTCATGTAGCTTCTTCCAAAATCGCGAAGTGAAACGTGGGTCCCTATCAGATATTATGGATACTGGCACTCCATGCAATCTTATAATCTCTGCCACATACAGCCTAGCCAGCTTTTGCAACGAGTAGTTGGTGTGAACCGCTATAAAATGGGTAGACTTGGTTAATCAATCCACTATAACCCATATCGAGTCTTTCCTAGTAGGCGTCAAGGTAGCCCACTAACAAAGTCCATGTGATCCTTCCCCACTTCTAGAATGGAATCTTCACTTGCTAAAGTAACCCTGAAGGCAACTAATGTTCCACTTTCACTTTTTGACAAACTAAACATTTGCTTACGAACTCCATAACCTCGCGCTTAAGTCCAGGCCACCAATAAAGCTCACGCAAATTTTGATACATCTTGTTTCCACCAGGATGCATTGCGTAGAGACCACTATGTGCTTTTCGCAAAATGGACTGCCTTAGATCATCATCATTTGGTATACACATTCTCCCACGGAAACACAATACTCCTTCACTATTTATCCCAAAGTCTGATGTTGCCCCACTCTCCATTTGTTTAAAAAGAGCACTCAAAGTATCATCCACTAATTGATTACTTCTTATCTGCTCGACCAACACCAGCTTTACTTGAAGCTTAGCTAACAAGCTTCAATCATCCAACAAGCTTAAATGGGTGAGCATAGCTTTCAAGTCTGACTTAGTTCTACAACTCAATATGTCAGCTACCACATTCACTTTGCCAGGGTGGTATTCAATCGTAAAGTCATAATCCTTCAATAATTCCACCCACCTATGCTGCCTAAGGTTTAGCTCCTTTTGGGTAAAGAGATACTTCAAACTCTTGTGGTCCGAATAAATTACGCATTTCTCCCCGTATAAGTAATGCCTCCATATTTTAATCGCAAACAACACCACAGCTAGCTCCAAATCATGGGTTGGGTAATTCACCTCATGAGTCTTAAGTTACTGTGACGCATACGCAACCACCTTTCCTTCTTGCATCAATACACAACCTAAGCCCACATCCGATGCGTCACTATAAACCGTAAACTCCTTCCCAGGTACTGGCTGAATTAACACAGGGGCCTCAATTAAAACTTTCTTGAGTTTTCCAAAACTTTCTTGCTGCTTGTCTATTCAAACAAACGGTACCCCTTTCTTCAACAATTTAGTTAAGGGTCTAGCAATTACTGAAAAGCCCTCAACAAATAGCATATAGTATCCTGCCAAGCCCAGAAAACTTTGAATTTTTGACACCGACTTAGGTGTTTTCCATTCTAACACTGCCTCGATTTTCCGAGAATCTACCTGAATCCCCTCAGCTGACACCACATGTCCTAGAAAAGTAACCTCCCTTAGCCAAAATTCACACTTACTGAATTTGGCATACAGTTGCTTCTCCCTCAAAGTCTGCAACACAATCCTTAAGTGTGCATTATGCTCATCCTTAACTTTTGAGTACACCAAAATGTCATCTATAAAGACTACTACGAACTAATTCATGAGATCCATGAAAGCGACAGGTGCGTTCGGTAGCCCAAATGGCATCACCAAGAACTTGTAGTGCCCATAACAAGTTCTGAAAGCGGTCTTATGAACATCCGCCTCCTGATACCCCGACTACAGATCAACCTTCGAGAAGACAAATGCTCCCCTAAACTGATTGAAAAAATCATTAATTCTCGGCAGATGGTACTTGTTTTTAACAGTTAACTTGTTTAACTATCGATAGTCGATGCACATTCGCAAGGTTCCATCCTTTTTCTTCACGAATAACACCGGTGCTCCCCATGGAGACACACTTGGTCGTATGAATCCTCCATCCAACAATTCCTGAATCTGTGTCTTGAGTTCCACCAACTCCTTTGGTGCCATCTGATAAGGAGCGATAGACACTGGAGCCGTCCCAGGTAACAACTCGATTCCAAATTCCACTTCTTTGCTAGGCGGCAACCCAGGCAGCTCCTCGGGAAAAACATCTGAAAATTCCCTAACTATTCTCAACTCCTTAACAGTAGGGCTTTTCGGCTTCGTATTACTAATATAAGCCAAAAAGGCATCGTATCCCTTTCGTACTAACTTTTCAGCCCTTAACACTGAAATCACATTCGATAGATAGTTCCGGTGCTCACCAATCACCACCACCTCCTTATCCTCCATCGTTCTTAACACCATTCTCTTTGTAGCGCAATCCAAGGTGGCTCGGTGCTTCACCAGCCAATCCATACCCAAGATTAAGTCAAACTCGCTAAACAGCAACTCCATCAAATCCGCTAAAAAGGTAACCCCTAAACAACTTATTCACTCTTACTGACTGCCCTAACGGACTTATCACAGTCATCTCGTTCGCAGTAATTTTAAACATATCACCCAAAGATTCAGTCATAATGTATGCAAAATAAGAATGCGTCGATCCAATATCAATCAATGCTGTGCAAGGGAACTCATATATAAAGAACATACCCGTTATCACATCTGGGGCATCCCCGTCTTCTCGGCGATAAGTAGCATAAACCAAAGCTGGCTAGCTCACCGCAGCATGGCTTACATTTTTGCCTAGTGCTCCACGTCCTCGTCCATTGCCGTTATCGCCCTTGGCCTGCCCACGACCCCTTGGCGGCAACTGACCACCCCTTGGTGGCTGAGCACCACCATGGCCCATTACTGGCTCCTGACCTAGCATTCAGGGGCAATCCTTGATCCTATGCTCCATAGACCCACAAGCGAAACAAGCTCCCATCCTCTTCCAACACTCGCCTCTATTGCTTCTCCCATAATCAGCAAAAGGTGGCACCCCTGGATTAGCAGCAGGGGGCCCTGCTCTAATTGGCCCGTTATTCCTAGCCCTAGCCCTAGGCCTCTGTCCAACAACCGGTGTCTCAGCCTCCCTCTTATTCTTACCCCTTTCTTTCTCCCTATTTAAGTGCTCAGTGCACTTTCCCTCCTCTGCTAGCTTTGCTTTCTCCACCAATTCCAAGAAAACTCACTCCCTTTGTAGAGCTATCAATACCCTAAGGCTATCTCTCAGTCCGTCCTCAAACCTAATGCAACGCTCATAGTCCGTTGCCACCATTACTCTTGCATACCTTCTAAGGCGTAGAAACTCCGCCTCATACTCCGCCATTGATTTGTTTCCTTGGGTCAAGTTTAGGAGCTCCTTCCTTCTAGCATCCACGTAACTTGCACCCGCATACTTCCCTTGGAATGCAGCTTTGAAAAACTCCTAAGTGACCCCCTCCGGTTGGGTGCCCTCTTTCACCGTCAGCTACCACTGGTAGGTTTCTTCCCTAAGTAGTGACACGGCTCCTTTTAACTTTTGTTTCGGTGAATAGTCCATGTCCTCCATTATTCTTTCTGTGGCCTCCAACCAATATTCAGCCATGTTATGAGGCACACCAGCCAGGCCCTTAAAAATCTCAGCCCTATTTGATCGAAGTCACTCCGGAATGGACCCCTAATTTCCTTTGCCATTATTGGGCCCAGCGACACTCTCCAAAATCCTTAACATTACCTGCAACAATACATCTTCTCCTACGGCTTGATCATACGGCCCAGTCCCAACTACGGGTGAGGCCGGAGCCTCTTCTACTCTGACATCAGGCATATGGCCCGATGCCAAAGATTCAGCCCTAACACTTTCGCGGCCTCGGCCACGGCCTCTTGCACCTCTTCTAGCACTCATTGTCAATTCACGTATTTTTTGGATTAAAATTTTTTATGAAGTTTTAGTTAGTTTAATAATTAAACTGATGTTTTATGAAAATATTTAAAAAGAAGATTGTTTTCGAAAATCCTCTAGTTTCAAGTTCCTGCGGGCTTTGGTTCCATTCTAACAAAATCATCTAAAGTAGCCCTCTAACTATCTACTGTATAACAATTTAAACAAACTTAAGAATAAGTATACTTACTTGGTCCGACGTCAGAGACTCGGTGTGTCGCACAGCAAGATTATGATCCAAAATATTTTTAAAATCCAAGTAATAAGTAGAAAAAAGAAACCAAATAATAACAAGGCCCACTTCACAACCCAAGTTTTGCAATCGAGCTCTGATACCGCTAAATGTAACACCCCAATCTCGGGCCGGAAGTTATGGCCTGATTCGGCGTATCACACTGAAGTGCTTCAGTGAAAACCGTGTTTTCATTGAAAATCCTTCTTAACATAAAAGAAAATCCTTTCAATCACTTGTTCAAAACATATGATTTGATGAAAATAAGTCACTTTAGAAATTTAGTTGCAGAAACGTAGAAAAGACGTACTATAGTTTAAGAAACCTTGTTCAACTTCTTATAATTACATCACATAAAAATAATAATCCAAATAATAACAAAATGGAAGGTCGTATTACAATCCAGTATATAATCACATAATAATCAGAGATTTATATGATTTAAAATGAAAAAACAAGTCCAAATTCTCTTGCTAGCTGGCCACCCAGAGTCCCTTCAAACATCGAACCTCCTACTGCGCATCACCTGAAAATAAAATAAAATAGGGGGTGACTTTTTGCAAAGTCAGTGTGTACAACCCTCAACGAAAAATAAGCATTCAAAAATCATCATACATCAAAAATGCAATGCAATCCCATCCCAATAATCCATCCACTACACACCAGCTCCGTCGCCCGTTATGTGACAGCCCAAAGTTGACCCTAGTCGGGAAGTGGTTTCGGGACCGCTAAACCGAGTCACCGAAATGTTTGAATGTGATACTTATTGTCTAGAATATGTAATTATGAATGTGTGAAAATTTCAAGCTTCGATTTGGTTGATTGCATGTGAATTTAGTCAATAGGACTTATGTGAGAAAATTCTAAAATGTGATAGGTCAATGTGTGAGGACCTATTAGTGCATGTGGACAAAGGGGGACTTGCATGTCAAATTCCCCCTACTAGTAGTGGCCGGCCATGACAAGCATGGTAGACCAAGTTTGATGGCCAAGACATGTCATAGACATGTCTTGTTGGTGCATCATGGGTGGAAAAAAATAAAATAATGGGCATGGAAATTAAATAATGAAAAGGAGTATGGTGAACACAAAAAAAAAGAAAAATGTGTGTAGTTGTTTTCTTTTCCCCCCTTTTGCCGTGAGCTAAAGAAAAGAAAGGAGAGATTTTTTGTTCATCCTTTTCTCATCTTCATACTTGCCGAAACTAGAAAGAAAAACAAAGAAAAAAAAATTTCTCATCATTTGGTTCATCCTTGGCCAATAATTTTAAGGAGGAAGGAAGAAGAAAGGTGAAGAGGTTCGGCCATGCATGTAGCTAGGCTAAGGTATGTTTGATGATGTTCCATGAGATGCATGCATGTTTTAGTTGTTAGCTTGAGTTCTACCTAGCCCATGGTCTAAATCTTGCTATGTGATGGAAATGACACTTGACCATGGATGCATCATTCTTGGTTGATGTTTGATGTGGTGGTGATGAGACATGAGGATGAGTTAAGATTCGACCTAGGTAGAGGTTGTGTTAATGCCATTGCATGCTAAATATGAAGCTTGTTAATGATGCATGTGATGATGACTTGATGATTCTTGAACCTCCTTTTTAGCATTTTTGTGTGAGCACATATGTGCATTGGTTGCTAAATGGAGAAGAATCGGCTAGCAAGTTGTGTGCTAAGGCCGAATGTAGCTTTGCATGTTAATGAGCAATGCATGTGTTAAATTGATGGAAAGGGGAGGATGCTTTACTAGTGTGTATATGTGTGTATTAAGTGTTGAAATCGACCCCAAAAATAGACATGCATATTCGGCCAAGGGGGAAAAATTAGCTAATATGTTGTGTTGATGCATGATTTCACATGTATGTGACTTTAATGTCTAATGTATAAATATGGGCTAAGTGCCTTGTGTTCATCTTTTCGATGCCTAAATGATGAAATCAATTTATTTGTTTAATTAAGCTCAAGAGCAAAGGGGAAATAGATCCGATAAAGGGAAGGAAAAAGTGGTCGAATAGTTAGCGGAATCGTTCGACAACACCCGAGGTAAGTTCTTGAGTAAGAGAGCTTAAATTACGATGTGATTAAATCATGTTTTAAGCAAATGAAAATCATGCTCTATGTGTGGCTATTGAGCCGAATGTGCAAGGATGATATGTGCCTTGTGTTTGAGTTTTGCAAATGAAAATGAAATACGAATGTGCCATGAATTATTGTTAGATGTGCATGATTAATTGAATGCTGTCCGGGCTAAGTCCCGAAGGCTTTGTGCTAAGTGACTATATCCGGACTAAGATCCGAAGGCATTTGTGCGAGTTATTAATTCCGGGTCAAGTCCCGAAGGCCTTTGTGCGAGATACTAATTCCGGGTTAAGTCCCGAAGGCATTAGTGCGAGTTTTAAAATCCGGGTTAAGTCCCGAAGGCATTGTATGAGTTACTATAACCGGGCTATGTCCCGAAGGCACTTGAACGAGGAGCTATATCCGGTTAAATTCCGAAGGTACGTGATTTTGGTAATGAATGAGCTTGCTGTAAAATTTCAGCTAATACTCGAAAAACATCCCAATATTGGGATATGTTACGTATGTGTTGAATTCAATCGAGCTCTTACAAATAAATATTCGCTCAGTTGATGAACGAGCTACCGGCCTTCGGCTAAGTTGGTCTTTTGTGTATGTACATAAGGGTTAACGTTGTGAAGTAAGTTTGATATCGGAAAAATTGTGTATTATGAAATATTCCGTTTAGCTAAATGTGTGCTATGCTTTCGTTATGCTGGAATTTCTTGCTCAAACTTACTAAGCATAAATTGCTTACTTCGTTCCATTGCTCCTCTGTTTTATAGATTTTTGGTTCTCCAGCTATCGGACTCGGGATCTTGAAGTCGAAGTCGCCCACACTATCAAAGGCTCTTTTGGGTACTCTTTTGGTTGAATTTTGATATGGCATGTTTAGGACGACCCATTGTTGTTTTTCGAGTACTTTATGTGATGTATAAGTTTTGGATAGCCATGTGAAAATGGCTTATATGTGTTTAAGTATAATGTTATAATCATTTAGTGTGGATATGCTTGACAAGGATTGGCCACGGGGATGGTTAATCACTTTCATAAATTGTGATATGTATGCAAAAAGGGCTAGTTGAACCATGAAATAGGTAAAGCCTACCTTAAAGGTAGATGCTGACAGCATCAGTGACGTAGATTTGGAAAATCACTAAAAATAGTAGGAATGGAATTAAATAGTGAATAAATTATGTAAACAAACCTTGAAGAATCTACTTTCATAGGAAAGTAACGAAACAATCATACGAACAGTATGTTAAGAGTTATTAAGGTTCTCGTTAGACAGGGTCAGAACGGGTTCTGGGTTCCTTGTTCCGACTTTGGAAATTGATTATAAATTAACCAGAGATAATTAGGAGTCATACCATATATGTATAGATTCCTCTCTGAGTCTAGTTTCTATAGAAACAAACAGCATCAGTATTGGAGCCCTGTACAAGGAGATATCCAAGTCGTAATACGAAAAGGTCAGGGTAGTTGATTCCTGTAACATGGGAGACTTTAACTAATAAACTGTACTAATTGGCCTGATCAAAAATTCTAGAAAAAAATATGTAGATGGGCATATGAGTCTAGTTTCAGGGAAAAATCACGAAACTGATTTTCGATTTGTGAAGCTCAAGATATGATTTTTAAAGCGACTAGTACACAGATTGGGCAGTGTCTGGAAATTTTTCAAAGTTTGTTAACACCTCGTGTTCGACTCCGGTGTCGGACTCGGGTTCGGGGTGTTACACGTTACATCATGTGGGGATATAAATATCGACCCACCCAACCGACACATTAATGGTAGCCCGGTTGCGAAACTACCTTCATTTACATATTGGGCTTAAAAACCATCGGTGGATCCAAAATTATCAAGCAACCATTCGATCCTCATATACTTCCTCCATTCCATAATTCCCAACCCATATGCAACCTAAGCAGAATATCATATGTATGCAGTAGATATACGTATCCATAAAACTTATGTTCAGCACCTAGAGGTATTTCGGTCATTTTCGCCCTTATGGCATTTCTGTAATTTTCCCTTTATTACGGTTTTTATTGACCTTGCCCGTTAACAAATCCCGTGGGCTAAGATAAACAAATACTATGTACCAAGTAGGATTCTAGAGAAGAAGAGGTGAGTCATTAAGTCCGCTTAAGTACCAAGATCTTTTTAGATCCAATCCTAGACATGCATACACCCGTTGTCACACCTTAACCCTATAACTTGTCCACGATCGCAATGTATTAATTAATGTTTATGTAGTTATCATATACTAGGCCCAAAACCCTTACATACATGCATATGGCCCACTTGGCCCAGTCTCATTTATATGGCCCATTAGGCCCAATTCACATTCATATGGCCTATCAGGCCCAATTCATATTCATATGGCCCATTAGACACAAATCACCTTTATATGGCCTGTTAGGCCCAAATCACCTTATATTCATGCTCACACACAAATCTTCTATCACACAGCATCAATTATCAAATTTTTCCTATTATGGGCCCAAAAGCCCATCAGGCCCATTAAGCCTATTCTGGCCCAGTTGGCCAGACCACAGCCCAAGTCCATGGAATCACCCATAGGCCTCAGACAACCTATCGATTTCGTCTTCACAAGTCTTCGCGCACTCAGAAGACTACCACAACCAAACTTTCGGCTTTTTTGCATTTCGACTTTTGCCGATCTACTTGTGTGTGCAGTGTATGTACACACCTGGTAAGAAAGCGTGCTGCGATTCCCTTAGTCACCAACCTAGAAATGATATCACCCTTCAATTAATCACATGCTTAATGCATATCTTTACTAAAACTGAAACCTCACCTTACCCTTACCTTGCGCGATAAGTATAATAGCCCCTTCTTAAATCTCTAACCGCAGTCAACTCCTAGATCTGCACCAATCTTAACTATTAAAACTAGAATAATAGGTGACTCGTATCCAACACAAGTCCCCTTACCTTAACTATGAACATTCGACCACCTTAGACAATGGGAGAGGAATACTTACCGAAACCGTAAACACCTACAGAGCAATTTCGGCAGAGAGCTAAGATTTGAGATCTGATACTAATTCCCTGCCACAATTGATTAGAAAGAATGAGGAAAGAATAGCATAATAGATTCTTAGAAAAACTGATTAGAAGAACAAACACTTACACTAGATTCGATCGAAGAGTATTTGGCGCTTGGAAGATTCGACTTTTCGGCTTTTAAACTTAGTATGGTGAATAAGGTTTATTTGGTACAGATTAAAGAAGAAGAGTAGAAGAAGGAATCGGCTATGTGAAACAAAGGAAATTGTGTAGAGAAATAATAGAAATCGGCATAAAGATAAAAGAGTAAAACAACAGGGTTTTCAGCTTTTAAGGAAAAGGTTTTTCGGTAACAGGGTGAAGGAAATTCGACATTAGCCTGGCAACCCTGCATTCGGCACTTATTTATAGCCCCTATAGCCGAATTGCCTGGCCCTCAACTCCTCATTCGGCTCCATCACTTCCCCCTTCTTATCTCTTTGTTTTTCTCCCTAATACCCCCTTGATCTTTTCCTTAATTTTCTCTTCCGAACACTCCCCTTCGAGTCCATCATCACGCCACATCCAACCTTCTAGAAGGCCAAAATTAAACTTCTAAAAAAGTAAGCTAGGATTCGAACCTTGGTTCTCTTTGCTAGCTACTAACGCTACCTCCCTACACTCTAAGTGGCGTCACTTAGCTACTCTTCTACAAGGCTTTTTGATGCCATTTTCCCTTATCTTTATTTAAGAGCCCAACAACTTGCCAATAATGTCCTTTTAATTATTAAACTATAATTTCTTCTACCCCTAGATTCGAACTCAAACCTTGACCAAGACTTACTATCGAGTAATTAACATTTAACCGGAATCGCTAAGCAGAAAAAGGAAGAAAAATTCAAGATTTTAGGATTTTTGGGTTTCGGGATTTTTGGGGCGTTACACTTGCAGAATATTGCTGCACTAGAGTTGGGAGCTAATTTGGCAAAAGCTTTCTGAAGTTCTTCCTTCATTATCTTGATTAATTGTTGTTAATTTTAACTGTTAAATGCTGTTGTTGAATGATACCTTTATTTTCGATGTTAATTTCCAACCCATGAGTTAATCTCATCAAGTTGGAATTACTTGATGAATCTTTATTTCCATTAATTACCAGGAATTATCTTGATTAGATCTACTATTTCATTTGATTTGCGTTATTTTGAATGCATGCATGCCATCTCTAGACATAGATGGATGTATGGTATGTTCACAAACTTGATTTAATTTTGAAAAGGTTAAATGAGTTGGATTGTGATCAAATGATACAAGCGAGTACTCAAAAGAATAGTCATAGCACTCTAGACAAAGAGTTGCGCTCTGTATAGAGCAAGGAAGAAACAATATTGAGTTTCATCCTTGAAGCTTGTAGACATACAAAGCCTGAGGAATTGTACCTTGAAGTTTGACTCTAGAAAGAAGCAAATGATTGTAGTTAGAATCTGAACAATAGACTTGTTAAAACTTTGCCATGGCATTCTTGTGTTATAAGGATGTAATATGAGTAATTCCAACCTTCCTATTCAACACTGCAGTTTCTATCAATTTTTTCTCGTTAAATGGCCACAACATTTTTAAGTTAGTTATCTGAGTTTAATATTGCGTACGTGATTATCATTTAAAAATTTGTTATTCTATTTTTTCCATAGCCTAATTGATATAGTTCATATAACTTAACAAAATTAATCCTAACTGATCCCTGTAAAGACGATCTTACTTACTACTTGATTACTTATTTCGACGTGTACACTTGCACATTCGCATATCATTTCACACGCTACAAGTTTTTGGCACCGCTGCTAGGGATTGACAAATTGGTGAATTTTAATTAGTTATTATCAATTTAGTTTTGTTAGTTTGAACTTACTTAGTTTTTTTTTTATTTTTTTTCATGTTTGTTGCTAGTTTATGAGTAGAGGTATTCCTGAAAACGAAGAGTATTATTTTGATCATGAAATTGAGAGAACCTTGAGGAGAAGGAGAAAGGGATTGCGAGAGATGGCAAGGATTGGAAATGATCCAAACAGAAAAGATCATTTACTTTTGAATGGTAGAGATGCTGATATTCCTCGTGGGATAGATGATAGAGGTAGACCCATTAGAGAACATGTAGTGCCTATCTTGGATGACTTGAATCCAGAGATTGTCAGGCAACAGATTCAAGCTCAACATTTTGAGTTAAAACCAGTGATGTTTCAAATGCTACAAACAGTAAGACAGATTAGTGGATTACCTACTAAAGATCCACGACTGCATCTAAGACACTTTTTGGAGGTCTTTGATTAATTTAGGAAACTGGGTGTTCCTGAAGATGCCATGAGACTTAAGTTATTTCCTTATTAATTGTGAGATCGTGCTAAAGCATGGTTAAATGCTTTACCGTCAGGAACGATGGCATATTGGAATGATCTTTGTCAAAGATTTTAGCTGCGATATAATCCTCCTAATATGAATCCTAATATGAGACATTGTATGAAGCTTGGGAGAGATTCAAAAAATTGATTAGAAAGTGCTCAATGCATGGTTTCCAGCATTGGACATAGGAAGAAATATTTTACAATGGATTAAACGCACATATAAGGATGGTAGTTGATGCATCTACCAATGGCATGTTGCTAGACAAATCATATAATGAGGCGTATGAGATTATGGAAAGGATAGCCAACAATGATTATCAATATCCGACTACAAGAGTAAGGATAGGCAGAAAAGCTGCTAAAGCAATAGAGCTTGATGCAATCACCTTATCAAAAGCTCAGGTATCATCCCTAGCTAATATGATTAGAACATTGAATGGACGAGTTGTAGAGCAAGAAATGAAAGCATCCAAGCTAACATGTGTTTACTGTGGAGAAGATCATGTTTTTGATGAATGCCTATCGAACCCAGCCTTAGTACATTACATGGGAAATTTCAATTGGAACAATAACCCATATTCCAATATGTATAACCCAAGGTGGAAATAACATCCCAACTTCAGTTGGAGTAATCAAGGATTAGGAAATTCTAGTAATGTTGCTTGACAGAATGTCACAAGTGCACCACCTGGATATAATCAACCCATGCCACGGGAAAATATTTAAAAAAAGTCCAAAATCATCTTCATCAATGAAAGCTCTGTTGAAGGAATATATGGCAAAAAATGATGCTGTGATATAGAGTCAAGCTATATCCCTAAGAGCCTTGGAAAATCAAGTAGTTTAGATTGCGAATGCGTTAAGTTCAAGACCTCAAGGAGTATTGCCAACTGACACTGAAAATCAAGATCTCAAGGAAAGGAGCACTGTAAGGCCATTGTAACACCCCTAACCTGTATCCATCATCAGAACATGGTTACAAAGTATTATCGGAGTTTACAAAACAATAATATATAATTCATGTCATTTACTGTTCATATTTGAAACTAATCATGTCATCCCCTGACCTTTGAGGCCCAATTTAAGCATTAGAGACAAGTCGGGACTAAATTGGGATCTCATAATTTTTTTTGAAAAATTTCAAAATTTTTCATATATACAAGGGTCACACACCCGTGTGAGTAGGCAATGTGGCTCACATGGCCAAGTGACATGCCCATGTCTCAGGCCATGTGGAAATTTGATGGGAGGCACACGGTCGTGTCCCAACCCGTGCCCATACCCGTCTAACTCTCTAACTTAGGTCACACAGCTAGCCACACACCCATGTGTTAGGCTGTGTGGTTAATTTTAATTTTCAAAATTTAGGTGCAGGTTTCACATGGCCAAGATACATACCCCGTGTTCTAGGCCACACACGGCTGAGACACATGCCCGAGTCTCTGCCCGTGTACCCAATTTTAAACATTCTGTTTCTCAATTTTAAGATGTAAGGGACACACGGCCAAACCACACGCCCATGTGCCAGGCCGTGTTTCACACACGGTCAAGACACATGCCTGTGTGTCTACTCGTGTGGACAAAATAAAGCCATTTCCTACCTTTATTTCTCGCCCAAATTTGCCAACAACCTATACCAATACTTGCAATCATATAAAAACCAATTCAAGATTATAACCAAAATAACTCTATCATCTAACATGACATATCATCACATGTATTCATGTTTATAATCCCACCTTTTATAAACATACATGTTTAACATAATTCAATTAAACCATACTAAACACATATGTATTTATTGTGATTTAACCTTATAAATACACCAAAACAAACTATCACTAGCCATTCCAATGGCTAGATTATAAACAACTATTTACTAACCAACAATTGGCCAAGTTAACCAATACATGCCATTATACCAAAATAAGTTTACTATTTATACCAAAACGAACTTGTGGATAGTGTGATGATACTCAGATCGATCTTCAACCTTTACGAGGTTTTGAGCACTATAAAACAGAGAAAAGAAAACCTATTAAGCATTTAATGCTTAGTAAGTTTGTATAACAGGAATTAAAATTACCAATAACATTCATTAAAATAAGCATTCAATAATATGCTTTCCAACAATTTGGCAACTTGCCTAATCACATATACTCAATTAAGCAAGACATTCACATAATTCACATGTACATCAAATAAACATGGATGAGCTCATCATACTACAAACTTTTAGGTATTTCAGAAGCATCCAAGACATAATTCTTTTAATCTCAAAATTTTCTAATGTCAGGAGTTTTACCCGTTGAATCATTGAAATTTCGATGGATACCCAGGTAGTATACACGAGGTATACTAATCAGTGATCCATCAATTCATGTTTAGGGGTACCCGATAGGGCACATAATTAGGGAGCACATTCTTGAACCACATATCAAGATGTTTAGATAAGCCATGTAACAGGATGTTTATCCCGGCTAAACAGGAAAATTAGAAGAGTTTTAATCAGGAAACTCATACAGCTTAACAGGTAATTCTGAAGAGTTTTTATCAGGTAGCATCAGATAGCGTAACAGGGAATTCAAGGGAGCGATGTCAGGAAGCTCATAAGAGCCTATATCAGGACGCTCACATAGAGCTACGTTTGTGTCCGCATTATATGCTGGATCACAACCGATCGAATTATGTAACAAGACACTCACAAAAAGCTGCGGTAGTGTGCAACACATGCAGAATCACTACCAATCATGATGCTCACATGAACTATATAATAGGATGCTAAAGAAGGCTTTTAACATGATTGCCCGTTCGAGCTATAGTCTATCCGCAACATATGTAGGACTTTAATCAATACGAGAAAATACTGTATCCATCGAATTTCATTTTTCATGCGAGACTTAACATTTATCTAGCTTTATCGATCATGTATTCAATTTCACATCAATAGCATTTACACAATTCATACATACAATATTCAATTTAATCATATAAATAAACACGATTTAGTTACACAAACTTACCTCAAAACTTGTTCGTATTTAAAAGTCTACTAATCAGGCACCTTTTCTTTTCCTCAATCTAACTCTTTATTTGACCTTTCCGGATCTATATAAATGAATTTAACATCAATTTAATCCATTTCATACTCATTTACATTCAATTCACACCTTAGGAAAAATTACCATTTTGCCTTTATACATTTCATAAATGACAATTTCGTCTCTAGGCTCGGAAAATGAGTTTCATGCAATTTAATTATTATTCCAAGCTCAACCAAAATTTTCATATAACATTTACAACACATGTATTTCACAAAATTTAGAATTTTTTCGTAACTTGTACATCTTTACAATTTAATCCCTAGATTATAATTTCATCAAAATTCATTTTGTAAAAGTTGTTTATCTACCAACAACCTTTCATTTTCTACAATAAATTTCAAATTTTTAGCATTTACATCCATGGAAAAACTTTGTTACTTTGATAACTTTTCAAATTAATCCCCAAAATAGATAGATTAGGCTATCCCGATCTCAAAAATATAAAAATTACTAAAAATGGGACAAGAATACTTACCCAATTAAGCCAATAAAGCTTGGTTGAACACTTTTCTCTTTCCTAGGGTTTCAATGTCTTAATTTGGGGAAGTTGATATAAAATAATGATATTTTTCTATTATCATCTTTTAATTATTTTAGTTTCCAATTTAGTCCTTGTCCTTTTCTAATTTTTCCATGGATGATTCAGCAAAAATATCTACTAACTTTTCTTTAATGGTCTAATTACCATATAAAGACCTCAAGTTTTGAATTTCATAGTTATTTGATACATATAACTACTAGAACTCAACTTTTGCATTCTATGCAATTTGGTCCTTTCCATAATTAAACACATAATCGGTAAAATTTTCTTATCAGAATTTTTATATAACACTCCTATAATAATACGGGCCATGCAATAATATTCAAATAAATTTTCTTTTTGGCTCGGATTTGTGGTCCCGAAACCACTGTTCCGATTTCACTGAATGTGGGCTGTTACAACTCTCCCCCCTTTAAGAATTTTCGTCCTTGAAAATCTTACCAATAAAGAGATTTGGATATTGTTTTCTCATAGTATCCTCTGATTCCTAGGTAGCTTATTCTACTCCATGTCGCTGCCAAAGAATATTTACAAAAGCTACATTTTTATTTCTTAACTCTTTTGTCTCATGTGCTAAGATTTTGATTGGTTCTTCATTGTATGTCATGTCAAGATGAATCTCAACTCCTGTCTAAGAAATAATATGTGAAGGATCCAACCGATACCGTAGCAACATTGACACATGAAAAACATTTTGAATTTTGTCAAGTTTTTGTGGTAATGCTAGCCGATATGCAATAGGTCCAATTCTTTCAGTAATTTCATATGGCCCAATAAATCGTGGACTCTATTTTCCTTTTCAGCCGAACCAAAGAACTTTCTTCCAAGGTGATACTTTTAAGAATACCTTGTCGCCAACCTGAAATTCTATTTCTTTTCGTTTAAGATTGGCATAAGACTTTTGACGATGAGAGGCTGCTTTTAAACTATCCTGAATCAGATTCACCTTTTCTTCAGTTTCCCGGATTAAATCAACTCCATGTATCCTTTTCTCACTAAGATCTGTCCAATATAATGGAGTTCTACATTTATAACCATACAGAGCCTCATACGGCACCAATTTAATGTTGGACTAATAACTGTTATTATAAGCAAATTCAACTACAGGAAGATATTTTCCCTAGTTACCTTCAAACTTTAGTACACAACACCAAAGCATATCTTCTAAAATATGTATTACACGTTCAGATAGTCCATCAGTCTAAGGATGGAATGCAATATTGAAATGTAACTGTGTACCCAGAGCTTCTTGAAATTTGTTCCAAAATTGGGACATAAATCGAGGATATCTATCTGAAATAATGGAGATAGGAACTCCATGCAATCTAACAATCTCAGAAATATAGGATTCAGACAATCTATCCAAATAAAAATTCATATGTACCAGAATAAAATGTGCAGACTTTGTCAACCAATCGACAATTACCCAAATGGCATCTTTCTTCTTCTGAGACAAGGGTAATCTTGATACAAAGTCCATGGTAATTCTTTCCCATTTCCATTCCGGTATCTTAATTGACTGTAATAATCTTGAAGGCACCTGATGTTCAGCTTTTACTTGCTGACATATCAAACATTTAGATAACTATTCAGAAATATCCCGTTTCATTCCTGGCCACCAATACATCTTTTTCAAATCATTATACATTTTGTTATTACAAGGATGAATAGACATAGTACCATTATGAGATTCATGTAGAATCTTCTGTACAAATTCTAAATTCTTTGGTACACATAATCTACCTCTGAATAATAAACAATCATTAGATCTAATCTAAAATTCTAAATCAGAAGTTGATTTACACGATTTAGCTTGTAACTCATTATCATTTTTCTAAGCTTCATAAATCTGTTGCAGAAATGTCGATTTAGCTTTTAACTCAACTATAATTAAACCATCATCTAATAATGAAAACTGGGTATTCATTGCTTGCAAAGCAAATAAAGACTTTCTGCTTAGAGCATCAACAACTACATTGGGTTTTCTCAAATGAATGTCAATAACCAGATCATAATCTTTTAATAATTCAAGCCACCTGCGCTATCTTAAGTTCAAGTCTTTTTGCAATATCAAATACTTCAAACCTTTATGATCGGTGAATATGTGACATTTTTCACCAAACAGGTAATGCCGCCATATTTTCAATGCAAACACAATGGTTGCCAATTCAAGATCATGTATCGAGTAATTTCTTTCATGTGGTTTTAGCTATCTTGAAGCATAAGCTATTACTTTACCTTCTTGTATCAAAACATAGCCTAAACTATTCAATAACGCATTAAGGTAAATTACAAATTCTTTACCTGCTTCAGGCTACACTAACACAAGTGCATCAGTCAATAAAGCTTTTAATTTATCAAACTCTGTTGGCATTCATCAGACCACTCAAATTTCACATCTTTCTGCAACAGATGAGTCATCGGAGAAGCTATCATTGAGAACCCTTTAACAAACCTTCGATAATACCCAGCTAGTCCCACAAAACTTCTAACTTCAGACACACTCTTTGGTGGTTTCCAATTAACAATAGCTGAAATTTTATTCGGATCCACCCCGATACCTTCTGTAGATACTATATGTCCAAGAAAACCAACTTCCCATGGGGAAAATTCACATTTACTGAATTTGGCATATAATTTTTTATCACACAGAGTGTAACACCCCGTACCTGAGACCGTTGCCGGAGTCGAACACGAGGTACTAACAGACATAATACATTTATTTTCACAGTCCATTTGAAAATTTTCCAGACAAGCTGGTTACTGTGTCACTGTCGCCTTAAAAATCATATCTTGAGTTTCAAAACTCGAAAACCAGTTTCGTAAATTTTTCCTGAAACTAGACTCATATTTTCATCTACAAATTTTTTTCTAGAATTTTGGGTCGATCCAATTAGTACAGTTTATTAGTTAAAGTCCCCCCCTGTTTCAGGGTTTGACTACACTGACCTTTGCGCATTACGACTTGGATATCTCCCTGTACAGGGCTTCAATACTGATTCCATTTGTTTATAATGAAACTAGACTCAACAAGGAATCTATACATGTAAAGCATGACTTCTAATTATCTCTGGTTAATTTATAATGAATTTCGAAAGTCGGAACATGGAATCCAGAAACTGTTCTAGCCCTCTTTCACGAAAACTTTAACATCTCATAATATACTGTTCATATGACTGTTCCGTTACTTTCCTATGAAAATATATTCATCAAGGTTCGATTAAATAATTTATTCACTATTTAATTCCATTCCTACTATTTTTAGTGATTTTTCACATCCACATCACTGCTGCCAGCATCAGCCTTTAGGGTAAACTTTACCTATTACATAGTTTCCATGGTTCAACTAGCCCTTTATCATATATAGCACAAAATATGATCATGATTAACCATTCCAATGGCTAATCGTTCCCAAACATTTCCATACCTCTTAATGAACATCATACAAGACGATTATAATATTAAGCTCAAAGTGAATATAAGCCATTTTCGCATGGCTATCCAAATTTATACAAAACCAAAGGGTCCATGACCAACAACAAAAAGGGTAGTCCTATGCATGCCATTTCAAATTTCAACCAAAAGTGTACCAAAAAGGGGCTTTGATAGTGTGGGAGACTTCGACTTCAATAATCCCGAGTCCGATAGCTGACGAACCCAAAATCTATAAAACAGAGAATCAAAGAAACGGAGTAAGCATTTAATGCTTAGTAAGTTTGAGCCATGAAATTAGACACAACCAAAATATAGCAATCATATGGCTAAACGGATAATCTCATATGCACAAATTCTCAATATCATTCATACACAAAAGATCAACTTAGCCAAGGCCGGAAGCTCATTAATTTACTGAGCGAATATTATTTAAACGGAATCACCACCCTAATGCATATACGAAACGTACCTCATCGTTGGGTTTTACGAGCGTATCAATTTAAATTATTACAGCAAGATCACTCGTTCCCAAACCAAGTACCTTCGGAGTTTAGCCGGATTTAGCCACTAGCTCAAATGCCTTCGGGACATAGCCCGGTTATAGTAACTTGCACAAATGCCTTCGGGACTTAGCCCGGTATAATAACTCGCACAAATGCCTTCGGGACTTAGCCCGGAATTAGTAGCTCACACAAATGCCTTCGGGACTTAGCCCAGAATTAGTAGCTCGCACAAATGCCTTCGGAACTTAGCCTGGAATTAGCCACTAGCTCAAATGCTCTCGGGACTTAGCCCGGTTATCATCCGAACATTCATGCACATATCAATAAATCATGACACATCTAATTTCATTTCCACAATTAGAGTTCAAACACAAGTCACGTATTAAGCATTCCCATTTCGGCTCACTAGCCACATACAAACAGCATGGTTTAGTTTCCTTTATAACACGATCTCTATGCACATACATTATGACTTAATGAAATCATAAACTAAGTCTCATTGCTCGAAAGCTTACCTCGGATGTGGTCGAACGTTTTCGGCGGCAATTCGATAACTTTTTCGTTTCCCTTATCCAACTGTGGTCCTTTAAGCTCTTGAGCTAATTCAAACAAATTTAACTTATTAAAGTCTCATTATGCTAGCTTATGGACGAATATGACAAGGAGCTTGATAGGTCATATGGCCACCTTTTAGCTCAAATACACAATGGTCATGCGCATTTTTAATCACATTAAGCAATTTAACACAATTCATTTGAACATCAAAAGAGAACCTCAAGGTACTTAGCCCATATATACATTAGGCATTAAAGTCACATATATATATGGAAATCATGAATCAAACTCAACATTTTAGCCCACACTCTCTTTTAGCCGATTATCTAAGCCAAGATAAAAGCATCAATATGCTTGCCTCTAACCGAACACATGCAACACCAACCTATCTCATGTGGCCGAATATACATGTCTAGGTTGAGGCCGAGTGTATGCTTAATACTTCCTACAAATATGGTTACTTGTATTGACTACATACAATTTTTTTTCAAATTCAAAACTCGGCTAATACACATATACACACTAGTAAATCAAACACTAACATTTGCACTTCACCTTACTACCATTTCTCATCTAAATAACGTGAACAACAACCACCTTTCTCTTCTACTTCCTACCATGGCCGAATGCATCACAACACCATACCATTTCAATTTTGGTCATGGTTAAACAAAGAACTTAATGTCTCACTCGAAAATGCTAAAAAGAAGATTCAAGAGTCATCAATCCACCATCACATGCATCATTACAAAGCTTCACTTTTAGCATGGAAATGACATCAACACCAATCCACCTTAGCCGAATATCATCTCTATGACATAGCAAAGATTTGAACCATGGGCTAGTTAGAACTCAAGCTAACAACTAAAAACATGCATGAGTCTCATGGCACAACATCAAACATACCTTATCCTAGACACAAGTATGGCCGAACCTCCTCCTAATCCTCTTCCAAGCCAAACATGAAGCAAGAGCTCCTTCCTTCTTCCTTAGAACTTTCGGCCAAAAGAAATGAAAAATGATGGACACTTTTTTTCTTTGTTTTCATCATATTCCCTTTCATTATTTTATTACACTGCTCCTTATTTTATTTTTCCTAACATACATCACTAACATAACATGTTTGTGACATGTTTCCACCCATAGCATGGCCGGCCACTATGCTTTAATTTGGCTAATTTGACATGCAAGGACAAGCACTTTCCCACATATATTAATAGGCCTCTTTAACACTTGCCTAGCATATTTCTAAATTGTCTCACATAAGTCCCTACTAATAAATTTCACATACACTGACCAAATTAAAGTATGGAACTATCACACAAGCATTTACGCACATCATAAACACAGAATATAACCTTTAATTTTTTTATAAGACTCGGTTTCGTGGTTCCAAAACCACTTTCCGACTAGGGTCAATTTAGGGCTGTCACAACTCTCCCCCACTTAAGAAATTTTTGTCCCTAAAAATCTTACCGGTAAATAGGTTTGGGTATCATTCTTTCATGGCATTCTCGGTTTCCCAGGTAGCTTCTTCGATCCCGTGTTTGAGCCATAACACTTTCACTAACGAAACCCTTTTGTTTCGTAACTATTTCACTTCACGAGCCAGGATACGAATCGGTTCTTCTTCATAACTCATATCAAGTTGAATTTCAACCTCTGATGGATTAATTATGTGCGATGGATCAGATCTATAACGTCGAAGCATCGAAACATGAAAGACGTCGTGAATCTTTTCAAGTTCAGGGGGCAAAATCAATCTATATGCAACTGGACCAACTCGTTTGGATATTTCATACGGCCCAATGAATCTCAGACTCAATTTTCCCTTACGGCCAAATCTGAGTATCTTTTTCCAAGGTGAAACCTTAAGAAACACTTTGTCTCCCACCTGATACTCAATGTCTTTTCGTTTCAAATCCGCGTACGACTTCTGGCAATCGGTGGCTGCCTTCAGACTTTCACGGATTACTTTTACTTTCTGTTCAGCATCTTTAATCAAATCAACTCCGAAAATTTTACTTTCACCGAGCTCGGTCCAAAACAATGGTGTACGGCATTTACGCCCGTGCAAAGCCTCGTAAGGTGCCATCTTAATACTTGATTAAAAACTATTATTGTAAGCGAATTCAATCAAAGGTAAATACCGCCCCCATGAGCCACTAAACTCGAGGATGCAACATCTCAACATATCCTCAAGTATCTGAATTATCCACTCGGATTGACCATCGGTTTGTGGATGAAAAGCGGTGCTAAAATGCAGCTTGGTACCCAAACCTTCTTGCAATTTCTTCCAAAATCGCAAGGTGAATCTCGGATCTCTATCCGACACAATAGAAATCGGTACCCCATGTAATCTCACAATCTGAGAAACATACAATTCAGCTAGTTTCTCCAATGAAAAATCCGTACGTACGGGGATAAAATGAGCCGACTTAGTTAGTCTATCAACAACAACCCAAATCGCATCATTCTTACTTGTCGACAATGGCAACCCAGACACAAAATCCATCATGATTCTATCCCATTTCCATTCAGGTATCATGATCGGCTGAAGTAAACCCGTAGGCACTTGATGTTCCGCCTTCACTTGCTGACATATTAAACACTTCGAGACAAAATTGGAAATGTCTCGTTTCATGCCATGCCACCAAAACTGATGTATCAGATCGTTGTACATTTTCGTACTCCCCGGGTGAATTGACATTCGGCTACAATGAGCTTTGTTCAGAATCATCGAAATGAGTTCTGAATTTCTTGGAACACACAACCGACTTCTGAACCTCAAACAATCGTCATCATCAATTTGAAACTCTGATTCCATATTCGAAACACATTCAGCCCGTTTTGCAACCAATTCATCATCAACTTTCTCAGCTTTACGAATTTGATGAATCAACAATGGTTTGGCCTTTAATTCTGCCACTAACACATTGTTGGATAGAACAGACAAGCGTACATTCATCGCTCGTAAAGCAAACAGTGATTTACGGCTTAAGGCATCCGCAAGCACATTAGCCTTTCCCGGGTGATAGTCAATGACAAGCTCATAATCTTTTAACAACTCGAGCCAACGTCTTTGTCGTAGATTTAAGTCTCTTTGAGTCATCAAATATTTGAGACTTTTGTGATCCGAAAATACATGGCACTTCTCACCAAATAAGTAATGTCGCCATATTTTCAAGGCGAACACAATGGCAGCTAGTTCAAGATCATGGGTCGGATAATTTTTCTCATGTGGCTTTAATTGTCTCGACGCATAGGCCACAACTCGACCTTCTTGCATCAATACGCAACCCAACCCAAGTAGGGATGCATCACTATAAATGACGAACTCCTTGCCTGATTCGGGCTGCACTAGAATTGGAGCTTCAGTCAAATAAGTTTTCAGTTGATCAAAACTTTTCTGACATTTTTCCGTCCATTCGAACTTAACATCTTTCTAAAGTAGTTTCGTCATCGGTGTGGCTATCATCGAGAAACCTTTTACAAACCGTCGGTAGTAACCGAAAAGTCCCAAAAAGCTCTGAACCTCAGTAATATTTCTCAGAGGCTTCCAATTAAGTATGGCTGAAATTTTGCTCGGATCAACTCGAATACTCGATGCGGATACCACATGACCCAAGAAGCTAACCTCTCTTAACCAGAACTCACACTTACTGAACTTAGCAAATAACTGCTTATCCCGTAAAATTCGCAACACTAATCTCAGGTGCTCAGCATGTTCGGTCTCATCTCTTGAATAGACCAAGATGTCATCAATGAACACAACTACGAACCGATCCAAATACTGTCTGAAGATCCGATTCATCAAATCCATAAATACCGCAGGGGCATTAGTGAGCCCAAACGGCATCACTAAGAACTCGTAGTGACCGTATCTCGTTCTGAAAGCATTTTTGGGTATATCTGTATCTCGAATTCGCAACTGGTAATAACCCGATCTCAAATCTATCTTTGGAAACACCGAGGCTCCCTTTAGTTGATCAAACAAATCGTCAATACGCGGTAACGGATATTTATTCTTTATTGTCACTCTATTCAGCTGACGATAGTCGATGCACAACCTCATGGTTCCGTCCTTCTTTTTCACAAACAATACTGGTGCACCCCAAGGAGAGAAACTTGGTCGAGCGAAACCTCTATCCGTCAATTCTTGCAACTGAGCTTTCAACTCTTTTAACTCGGTTGGTGCTATATGATACGGAGCTATCGAAATCGGCGTAGTCCCAGGTACAAGCTCAATACCAAACTCTACCTCCCGAATAGGTGGTAAACCCGGTAATTCCTCGGGAAAAACATCCAGGTATTCACAAACCACCGGCACAGATTCGGGTTTCTTTTCTAACTCTTTGTCATCAAGTACATACGCAAGGTATGCTTCGCACCCCTTTCTTACATATTTCTGGGCCAACGTTGATGATATTACAGTTGGCAACCCCTTTAAGTCCGTAGACTCCACTCGGATTATCTCGTTATTTGCGCACCTCAATTCAATAGTCTTGCTTTTGCAATTCACAACCGCATCATGCACGGTCAACCAATCTAAACCGAGGATAACATCAAATTCATCAAACGGCAAAATCATCAAGTCCGCCAGAAAACAGGAACCTCGAATTACTAGGGGACATTTCTTACACACTTTGTCGACAAGCACGTAACGACCCAAGGGATTTGACACCCGAATTACGAACTTAGTAGATTCAATAGGTAAAGTCTTACTGGATGCTAAGGTTTCACAATATAAGAATGAGTAGAACTGGGGTTAATCAAAGCAATCACATTAGAATCAAAGAGAGTAAAAGTACCGGTAATAACGTCTGGCGAGGAAGCATCCTCGCGTGCGCGTATAGCATAAGCTCTAGCAGGAGCACGAGCCTTAGATCTGGTCGTTGCATCTCTAGATTCTCTCTGACCACCACTAGCATTGCCCGTATTTCTAGATGGTCTACCTCGAGCAGTGGTAGCACCCAGTTTCCCACTCTGATTTACATTCTGTTCAGACAACCTCGGGCAATCTTTAATAAAATGGTCAACTGACCCACACTTGTAACAGGAGTGGTCATGGAATCCACAACTCCCCGAATGCCATTTACCACAATACTGGCACTCCGCTCTATCTTGACGATCAGTTCCAACACTGGCGACCGAAGTGACTCGTGCACTCACAAGGGGTCGATCGCGATCTCGTCTAGAAAAGCTCGAAGTTTTTCTAGATCAGCCTAAATCATCTCTAAATTTCTTCGATGACTGTTGAAAGGGCCTCCCCAAAGACCTCTTACGAAACTCCTTTGCTCCTATATCAGCTTTTCTTTTCTCCATACTGAGCTCCTCAGCTTTGCAAGCTCGCTCGACGAGTACCACAAATTCTCGGATTTCTAAAATGCCAACACACAGCTTTATATCATCATTCAGTCCATCCTCGAAACGTTTACACATCATGGCCTCTGAAGAAATGCATTCTCGCGCATATTGGCTAAGCCTCACAAATTTTCGTTCATAGTCGGTAACCGACATGGAACCTTGTTTGAGTTCAAGAAATTCCTTTCATTTTTGGTCAATGAATCTCTGACTGATATACTTCTTTCGAAACTCGGTTTGGAAGAACTCCCGAGTTACTTGCTCTCTGGGCACAACAGAAGTCAACGTATTCCACCAATAGTAGGCAGAATCACGTAGTAAGGAGATAGTACACTTTAGGCACTCATCGGGTGTGCAAGATAGCTCATCGAGTACCCGAATAGTGTTGTCCAACCAAAATTCAGCTTGCTCGGCATCATCGCTATCCGTAGCCTTAAATTCAGTAGCCCCGTGTTTTCGGATTCTATCAACTGGGGGCTTATTTGACCTTATTTGGTCAGTTGCCGGAGGTATTGTAGGTGCGGGGGTGGCATTAGTCGGGAATGGAGGTTGTGGAATAGCCGTATTAGTTCGAATGTATTGGTTGAACCAATCATTCATCACGCTATAAAAAGCTTGTCTAGCTTCATCATCCGGATTACTAGCAATAGGTTGAGAGTCCGCCGGAGCTGTCCCTTGTGCGGGAGCAGGTGCCACACTCTCAAGATCATCAGCTACCGCTCGGTCGGGGTCGGGATCCATTACTATAAATACACACATTTGCAAATGTCAGAAATCACCACACTATCAAATAATCACATAATGGCATGTATAGCTAGACCCAAACGTAGTACGGTAGTCCTAGAATCGACTAAACCGTAGCTCTGATACCAATTTAATTGTAACACCCCATACCCGAGACCGTTTCCGGAGTCGAACACGAGGTGCTAACAGACACAATACATTTATTTTCACAGTCCATTTGAAAATTTTCCAGACAAGCTGGTTACTGCGTCACTATCGCCTTAAAAATCATATCTTGAGTTTCAAAACTCGAAAACAAGTTTCGTAAATGTTTCCTGAAACTAGACTCATATTTTCATCTACAAATTTTTTTCTAGAATTTTTGGTCGAGCCAATTAGTATAGTTTCTTAGTTAAAGTCCCCCCTGTTTCAGGGTTCGACTACACTGACCTTTGCGTATTACGACTTGGATATCTCCATGTACAGGGCTTCAATACTGATACCATTTGTTTCTAATGAAACTAGACTCAACAAGGAATCTATACATGTAAGTCATGACTTCTAATTATCTCTGGTTAATTTATAATGAATTTCCAAAGTCGGATCAGGGAATCCAGAAACTGTTCTGGCCCTGTTTCACGAAAACTTTAACATCTCATAATATACTGTTCATATGACCGTTCCGTTACTTTCCTATGAAAATAGATTCATCAAGGTTAGATTACATAATTTATTCACTATTTAATTCCATTCCTACTATTTTTAGTGATTTTTCACATCCACATCACTGCTGCTGCCAGCATCAGCCTTTAGGGTAAACTTTACCTATTACATAGTTTCCATGATTCAACTAGCCCTTTAGCATATATAGCACAAAATATGACCATGATTAACCATTCCAATGGCTAATCGTTCTCAAACATTTCCATACCTCTTAATGAACATCATACAAGACGATTATAATATTAAGCTCAAAGTGTATATAAGCCATTTTCGCATGGCTATCTAAATTTATACAAAACCAAAGGGTCCATGACCAACAACAAAAAGGGTAGTCCTATACATGCCATTTCAAATTTCAACCAAAAGTGTACCAAAAAGGGGCTTTGATAGTGTGGGAGACTTCGACTTCAATAATCCCGAGTCCGATAGCTGACGAACCCAAAATCTATAAAACAGAGAATCAAAGAAACGAAGTAAGCATTTAATGCTTAGTAAGTTTGAGCCATGAAATTAGACACAACCAAAGTATAGCAATCATATGGCTAAACGGATAATCTCATATGCACAAATTCTCAATATCATACTTACTTCACATTACCAATCCTTATATTCATACATAAAAGATCAACTTAGCCAAGGCCGGAAGCTCATTAATTTACTGAGCGAATATTATTTAAACGGAATCACCACCCTAATGCATATACGAAACGTACCTCATCGTTGGGTTTTACGAGCGTACCAATTTAAATTATTATAGCAAGATCACTCGTTCCCAAAGCAAGTACCTTCGGAGTTTAGCGGGATATAGCCACTAGCTCAAATGCCTTCGGGACTTAGCCTGGTTATAGTAACTTGCACAAATGCCTTCGGGACTTAGCCCGGTATAATAACTCGCACAAATGCCTTCGGGACTTAGCCCAGAATTAGTAGCTCGCACAAATGCCTTTGGGACTTAGCCTGAAATTAGTAGCTCGCACAAATGCCTTCGGGACTTAGCCCGGAATTAGCCACTAGCTCAAATGCTCTTGGGACTTAGCCCGGTTATCATCCGAACATTCATGCACATATCAATAAATCATGACACATCTAATTTCATTTTCACAATTAGAGTTCAAACACAAGTCACGTATTAAGCATTCCCATTTCGGCTCACTTGCCACATACAAATAGCATGGTTTAGTTTGCTTTATAACACGATCTCTATGCACATACATTATGACTTAATGAAATCATAAACTAAGTCTCATTGCTCGAAAACTTACCTCGGATGTGGTCGAACGTTTTCGGCGGCTATTCGATAACTTTTTCCTTTCCCTTATCCAACTGTGGTCCTCTAAGCTCTTGAGCTAATTCAAACAAATTTAACTTATCAAACTCTCATTATGCCAGCTTATGGCCGAATATGACAAGGAGCTTGATAGGTCATATGGCCACCTTTTAGCTCAAATACACAATGGTCATGCGCATTTTTAATCACATTAAGCAATTTAACACAATTCATTTGAACATCAAAAGAGAACCTCAAGGTACTTAGCCCATATATACATTAGGCATTAAAGTCACATATATATATGGAAATCATGAATCAAACTCAACATTTTAGCCCACACTCTCTTTTAGCCGATTATCTAAGCCAAGATAAAAGCATCAATATGCTTGCCTCTAACCGAACACATGCAACACCAACCTATCTCATGTGGCCGAATATACATGTCTAGGTTGAAGCCGAGTATATGCTTAATACTTCCTACAAATATGGTTACTTGTATTGACTACATACAATTTTGTTTCAAATTCAAAACTCGGCTAATACACATATACACACTAGTAAATCAAACACTAGCATTTGCACTTCACCTTACTACCATTTCTCATCTAAATAACGTGAACAACAACCACATTTCTCTTCTACTTCCTACCATGGCCGAATGCATCACAACACCATACCATTTCAATTTTGGTCATGGTTAAACAAAGAACTTAATGTCTCACTCAAAAATGCTAAAAAGAAGATTCAAGAGTCATCAATCCACCATCACATGCATCATTACAAAGCTTCACTTTTAGCATGGAAATGACATCAACACCAATCCACCTTAGCCGAATATCATCTCCATGACATAGCAAAGATTTGAACCATGGGCTAGTTAGAACTCAAGCTAACAACTAAAAACATGCATGAGTCTCATGGCACAACATCAAACATACCTTATCCTAGACACAAGTATGGCCGAACCTCCTCCTAATCCTCTTCCAAGCCAAACATGAAGCAAGAGCTCCTTCCTTCTTCCTTAGAACTTTCGGCCAAAAGAAATGAAAAAGGATGGACACTTTTTTTTTCTTTGTTTTCATCATATTCCCTTTCATTATTTTATTACCATGCTCCTTATTTTATTTTTCCTAACATACATCACTAACATAACATGTTTGTGACATGTTTCCACCCATAGCATGGCCGGCCACTATGCTTTAATTTGGCTAATTTGACATGCAAGGACAAGCACTTTCCCACATATATTAATAGGCCTCTTTAACACTTGCCTAGCATATTTCTAATTTGTCTCACATAAGTCCCTACTAATAAATTTCACATACACTGACCAAATTAAAGTATGGAACTATCACACAAGCATTTACGTACATCATAAACACAGAATATAACCTTTAATTTTTTTATAAGACTCGGTTTCGTGGTCCCGAAACCACTTTCCGACTAGGGTCAATTTAGGGCTGTCACACAGAGTTTGCAATACAATTATCAAATGATCAGCATGTTCACTTTCATCTCAAGCATATACCAAATATGATCAATAAATACCACCACAAACCTATCTAGATAGAGTCTGAAAATTCAGTTCATCAAAACTGTGAATATTGTAGGTGGATTTGTCAAGCCAAACGACATTACAAGAAACTCATAGTGCCCATACCTAGTTTTGAAAGCTGTCTTTGGAACATCTGATACTTTTACCCGTAGCAGATAGTAACCAAAATGAAAGATCACTCTTTGAAAATATAGTGGCACCTTGTAGTTGATCAAACAAGTCACAATACAAGGCAATGGATACTTATTCTTTATTGTGACTTTTTTGAGCTACCTATAATCAATATAAAACCTTAATGATCCATCTTTGTTCTTTACAACAGAACTAGTACATCCCAAGGTGAGAAACTGGGTCGAGCAAAGCCTCTATCAGTTAATTCTTGTAACTGTGCTTTCAACTCTTTCAATTCGGTAGGAGCCATTCTGTATGGCACTATGGATATCGGTGTTGATCCTGAAACAATATCTATAGAGAACTCCACTTCTCTAACTAGTGGTAAACCAGGTAAGTCCTCCGAAAATACATCAGGAAATTCACAAACAACCGGTACTAACTAAATCTTTGACTCAGATACTTTAGTATCCAACACATATGCAAGATAAGCATCATACCCTTTTCTAATATGTTTCTGTGTTGATATTGATGAGATCACATTAGATTCCCATCCAATTTATTAGATTCAACATGGAGTAACTCACCATGCTGACAATTCAACACAATGTATTTCTGTTTACAATTCAGCACAGCATCATTCTTAGTTAGCCAGTCCATTCCCAAAATCACATCAAATTCATCAAAGAGCAGTAACATCAAATCAGCAGAGAAACAATAACCTTTTACTATCAACGGAAAGTTTTTACAAATTTTATCCACCATAACATATTGGCCCAAAGGGTTTGAAACTTTAACCACAAATTCAGTGAATTCAACAGGTAAATTTTTAACAGACATTAATTTTGTGCATATATATGAATGTGTTGAATTGGGATCAATCAAAGCAGTAATATTAGTACTATGTAGAGAAAATGTACCAGTAATGACGTCTGGTGCAAAGGTATCCTCTCTTGCACATATAGGATATGTCCTTGCCAGTGCTCATGCCTCAGATTTAACTGAAATTTCCAGGGTGTCAGGGTGGTCTACCTCTCAAACCAAGGTTGCTTGGCTTCAAAGTCTAATCAATACCATTTTCTGTAACACCCCAAACCTGGCCCAGACGTTATGCCCGGATCGACGTGTCACATTGAAGTTTTTGAGAAAATCCAAACCTCTTTCAACGTCCCTCTTAGTGATTTAAAAGATAGTCTTTGCTAAGTTAATAAAGTGAATGGAAGCTGTGCACCAGGTAGGTATCCGAAACAGAGTAGGTGATCCATGAAGGCTGCTTAAGTACCAAGCTCTTGATTGGATCCAATCCTAGACATGCCCACAACCATTTCCACACTTTGGTGCGAGGTTAGGTTTTGGGAAAATAAAAATCGCGTTGGAATTTATTTAAGTAGATATTTTGATAACTGATTAATTGTATCGTTGCGTTATTTGAAAACAAGTATCATTTTGAAAACGTGCCCTAAGTCTAACCCATTTTGGATTATTATCAGTAAATATAGAGTATAAAATAAAAGAATCCCAGAAAAATAATTAAAATGCCCTTATTACAACCCAAAACCAATTAATAGTAATAACTAAAATAAAATTAAAAAAAACCGGTTACTTATTGCAAAGTTCGAAAGCGATCACCACAGCCACTCTGAATCCCCCTCCGGCTCCAAGTCACCACATCAAGGCTCACCTGCAAGGTTAAGGAAAGGGGTGAGTTTGGAAACTCAGTGCGCAACAAGCCCCTTTTAGAGCCCAAATTAATATCAGTATACTCGGCGTAAGCCCTAATTCAGTATTGACATATACTGGGCCGAACCCTTTCATTTAACGGTTACTGGGTCGAAGCCTTTTCATAAATGAATATATGCAAGCCCATTTCAATATCACATGAAATACCAACGAATATATGCAAGCCCATTTGGGGAGACTACTCAACCCACCATCCGTTACTCTCCACCCGTACCAACCAAGCTCTCCATGTGGGGAATAACTCAACCCACCCAACCAAACTCTCCACTGGCAGCATAGCCGCTCTATCATATAACTGGAGGCCTAGCCTCTTTTAATAACTGGGGCAAAGCCCTTTTCGCACTTCCTCCATTCAATAAAACCCAAGTCATGCATAAAATGAGTATATCATAGCATATCATGTGCATCTTATAACATATCGTGTGCATACCATGCCATATCATGTATAACAATATCTCATGCATCATATTCATAATTAAACCCTAGGGGTAAAATAGTCATTTTCATATTATAAAGGTAATTTCGTAATTTTACCAAATATCATGAGATTTCCATGTTCATTAACAATTATTAATATTTCCGAGTGTCTAAAAAATGGTCTTTAACCCACTTTATCAAATTTGGGCTTTTGGGCCCAAAACCCCTGATGGGCCCTACGAATGCCGATTTAGCCCACTAAGCCTACCTAACCCAAATTTTACAGCAGTACTAACCGTGTTAACATGCAACTTTTCCAAATTCCATTTTCTATCCGTTTTACCCAAATGGGCCCGAAAGCCTATTGGAGCCCCACTTACGATCGGGCATGTGATATCCCTAATTTAACCCTAGTCGGGAAGTGGTTTCGGGACCACGAAACCGAGTCACAAAAATATTTAAATACCTTATTCCATGCCAAATATATGTGAAAATGCATGTGTAAATTTTTAATTCTTTGATTTAGTTAATTTGAATGTGAATTGAAATAAAAAGGACTCATGTGAAAGGATTTAAATATATATGGCTAATTTTAAGAGATTAATAAAAGAATGAAGTAAAATAAATGGAGTTGCATGTCAAATATCCATTTTCTAAGGTTAGTGGCCGGCCATGCTTTGAATGGAATTATTGTTTTTTTTGTATTTTAATTGTAAAATAAAGCTTAGTGGAATGTTATTATAATGGTGAATTAAATAATAAAAGAATTTGGTGAAAAGAACAAGGTAGCTCTTTTGTGTTCTTTTTAGCCAAAAATCAAATAAGAGAGGGAAGAAAAGTCTAAAACCATTCGGCACTTTGATATTCTTCATGAGGTGAGTTTCTTGATTAAAATTTGATGGAAATTTGATGTTTTTGGGATGGATGTTAAGCTAGTTAGGCAACCAAAGGTTCAATTTTTTTTTTGTTATGTGGTTATATGTGCATTTCGGCCATGGTCTTTGCTTGAATTTGAGATTTGTAATGTGATTTTCCTAAATTGTCTATGAATTTTTGGTTGTTGATTTCATGGTAATTGTATATTGAATCCATGATTTGAATCCATGAAAATTTAGTAAGGTTGCATTCGGCAACTTGCTTGGAATTATGAAATGATGTCCAAAATTTGTAATTCATGCTTAAATATTGAAATAGAGCTTACAATTAATAGAACCATGTAATAATTGAGGATTTTATGTGTTAAATTTTGGATGTTGGAGTTTTAGCTTTGAAATAGTTGTTAGATGAGTTATAAAGTACTAAAAATTCGAAAGAGAAAGAGCTTAAGGCATGGTTAGTATTCGGCCATGATGAGAAGTAAGAAAATGAATGTTGTGGTTGAGATGATTAAGGTGGTGATCTCGAAGCTAAGTGATTATCGGCTAGGGTGTTATGTATATTTAAGTGCCGAGTGTGGACAAAAACATTTAGTAGAATAATTGTTAATTATATGCTTGAGTGTACGGTTTGTAAGAAGTAAATTTATGGATAAGCTTGATAGATGTTGTTGAGGCTAATTTAAGAGCTTTGTGGCATATAATCCTTAGAAAAATTATGTTTGTGGTTATAAAAGATTTTGGGCATTCGGCTACTCGAGGAAAGATGAGAGACATGCTTATATGTTTATATGCGTATTACCGAACATGATTGTGAATAATGATACTAATAAAATGGTTTGTAAGTTATTAATAAGGGTTTTTGACATAGATACTTGTAAATAAGACAAATGCTACATATTTGGAACCCTTACATGGTATTTCGGCTTTAGTTAATTATTTTAGAAATTGAAGCTAAATGTTATAAGGAATAAGTATATTTCTTGCTAACCGAATTATAATATAATCGAATGTGGTTTTACACAATAGTGATGTGGTAAGTTTAAATTTGGTTCATTAGCTCAAGAACTCAAGGAAACAAAGTCGGATCATGGAAAAAGGGAAATTGGTCGAATAGTCGGAATTGACGTACATTAGCGATCGAGGTAAGTTTTAAGTATTAAAGCCTATAATGTGATTGAGTATGATATGTTAAGCACATATTAAAAGAATTATAACTCTATTGTAAATTTTTATGCATATAGCCTAATGGCTATTATGAAGTATAGGTAAGTTATTGATATGATATGTTGCCAAATGGATATGATATTATGAAGTGCTAAAAGGATATGTCAGAAGAGTAAATTTGTGATAAACCTGCTTAGGACAGCAGCAGTAACATGAATTTAGAAAATCACCATAAATTGTTGGAGTTGAATTAGAGGCTGAATAAATTATTAAATTAAATCTTAATGAGTCTAGTTTCTTATAAAAGAAACCGTGTAAGAAAATGAATTTCCGATAATGAGATATTTAAAGTTGTGTGAGACAGTGCAGAATGACACTGTAATCCTCTGTTCTGTTTTTAGAAAATCATTATAAATTGTAAAAAAAATTTTAAAAGACAAAATTTATATTATATATGCCTTAGTGAGTCTAGTTTCAAATGAAATAAACAAGAACATATTTTGAATTTTGTACAATGAGAAATTTGATTTGTAGTGAAGAGTGGTCAGAATAGTCAAACAGTGAAATAGGGGAAACTTTAAGAAAAATCTGGTATTGATTGGCCAAACCAAAAATTCTGAAAATTTTATGGATAAAATATATATGAGTCTATTTTCATGGAAAATTAACGGCACTTCATTTGGAGTTTCGTAGCTCCATTTACGAATAATTTAATGACTTTTGCTCAGGAAAAACAGCTTGTGCTGAATTTGTGATTATGTTGTAAACCTTAATAAAACTATTTGAGTTGCTTATAAGCTATCGATTAAATATTGGTAATCAAAATACCAAATCCGTATTAAAGTGAAGCTATAAGCCGTAAATGACTCGTATACCTAGTCAATTTTGTTATGATGAAATTGATGTACAAGATATGTATATGTGATAAGGCCTAATGGCCGATGTGATGAATGTGAAAGTGTATATATGTGATAAGGCCGAATGGCAAATGTGATGAATGTGAAAGTGTATATATGTGATAAGGCCTAATGGCTGATGTGATGAATGGGAAAGTGTATATATGTGATAAGTCCCGAAGGACATTTGTGCCAGTACTATATCCGGGTTAAGATCCCGCAGGCTTTATGCGAGAATATTATTCTGAATTAATGTCCGTAGGCTTCGTGCTCGTGCTATATCCGGATTTTAAAGACCCGAAGATTCAAGTAAGACTTTGATATTGAGTATCCGCAGTAAGTTACCATCAAATAAGTATTACGTATTTAAAGATGTTCAGGTACGTATTACTTACTCGTCGGTGGATTGATTTCAAAGTGAATTATTAGTATCAAGAAGGTATGTAAATGTGATCAATATTATAACTCCAAATATGGGAATGATCTAATTGGTAATGGTATGCTTGTATAATGAAGTACGGGATGAAATATTCTCATGTATTAGTGCATATTCTGCCCAAAAGCCTTATGATTTGAGTAGGGTTGGGTTCAGCTAGATATGCCAGTACAAGGTAAGGATTATATTCTGTAAACTTACGTATATGTAATAAGGAATATGTTTGGTTCTTTAGGTGCCTACAGTAATTTAATACTTGTCATGTTGAAATACTTGAAAATATGGATGTGATTATGAACAAGTGGAAAGGATTATTGAAAGTTGTAAATTGGTGAAGAATGTGCTTTGGAAATATTCGACCATCTAGGTCACTATTGTACGAAAGTATATATATGTGATAGTTAAGTGATGCGTTTATTGATATTATAGTTCGAGATGAAGCTCTAGATTAACTTCATCGAACAGTTGAAATGAATGACCAAAGATATTGAATGAAAACACTTTGCGACTTAAAGCTCAAGGCTAAAGAAAGGCGAATTAAACTATGTGAAATTTTGGCTAGGTATATTGGGTCAAATGAGATTTTACCTAGATTAAGTATATGTGAAAAACGTCATTGATTCAACAAAATTATTGTTTTGCTTAAAACTTATTAAGCTTACGAAAGCTTACTCTGTTCGTTCATGTTTTTGGTCTGTAGGTTGTGGATTCTGACTACTAGCTCGGGGATCGTCAGCACTTCATCACACTATCTACCATTACGGTAGCCATGAGATTGGATTATCTTATGGCATGTATAGAATAGACTAGTAGCGAAAGAATAATTTGGTTATTGTATATAAGCCATGCGAAAATGGCATCTTTTGAATGTTTACTTATAGAAGTTTACATTTTATCCCTGGCTGTGTTTAGTGTTTATCCAAATGGATGATCTAAAAAAAAAAAAAGGAAAAAAAAAGTTTTACCGTTCTGTCATGAGTTACAAGTCCGGTAATGCCCCTTACTTATTCCGGCGATGGTTACGGGATAGGGGTGTTACAGGGCACCAAATTGCGCTTTTACCTGTTCCATCAATCAAAACACCGATCATATCGTATCTATCGCATCTCTAACCAAAGGCAAAATCACAAGTTCCCAAAATGCCAGAATTTTAGCATTTCGGCTTTTTGGCGAATATTAATCTAAGCTACTGCGAGGGTTATTACACACCTGTTTGGAGAAGAGATCACTACACACCACATGCTTCACCTTGATAGAACAAGTAGGGTTCAAACCACCCTTAACCAACAACCTTCACCTATTGGCGACAATCTACACAAAAATCCCATCCATTAGAACCTTACAAGTAATAAACTTAGACTAAGTGTACTCCTTACCAAAATGTAAACCAAGAGAGGAGAATAACAACTTTCGGCCAACCCCAAAACCACCTATAATCAAAGCATGCGATGTCACGAACGTTCTCCTGACAGCAATCGATAGAAAGAAGAGATCAAAGAGGGAGACCACTATAGAAAAAGAAAGAGAATCGTCACCACTATGAAACTTCATTTGATAACCGTATTAGCAAGGCTACACCATTGATAAAAACTCGACAAGCTAGAGGAACTCACTTACCTTGATCAAAGTAGGGAAAATTCAGCAGAGAAAAGAATATATTCGGCTAGCACCAAGATAAAACCTGAATAAGATGAGAGGGAAAGAGCAAGCGGTATTCGGGCAAGGATCCAAAGAAAGAAACACAACAGGGTAATGGAGAATGGGTCAGAAAGAAAGAAAAGAAGGGAAAGAGTTTCGGCACAGGCTAGAGAGTGAACCGTAAGAGTGTATTCGGCACTGAGCGAAAAACAAAAGGGAGAAATAGCAGGAAAGAATTTCGGCTTAACTTGAAAGATACCAAAAGAAATCGGCACCAGAGGGAAAATGGTATCAAGAGAACAAAAATGCAAACATGAAATAGTCTAAGAATAATTCGGCACCTACACTCCTCCTAATTGCCGAAACACACTTCCCAAAACCCCTTGGCCAAAATTGCACTCACAAGCACCCCTATTCTGCTCCAACTCCTTCCAATTCAAATCCCTAAAATCTCTCCCCTTTTCACTCTTAAATTCATGCATTTGACTGTTTCAAACTCTCTCCAACAGAGTTTCACACGACCTCAAACTCCTGCATGCTCAAGCCATAAAAATAACAACACAATTACCAGCTTAGTGAATCGAACCTTGGCTTCCCCCAAGCACTTTCACGCCACTTCTTTAGCTCCTTAGTGGCATCACTTAACCACTTTGCCAGGGGTTCTCTTGTGTCATATTTTACCCACATCTTTTGATAAAGCCACCTATCCAATGCCTCTAACTCCTTAAGTACAAACTTCAAAAATTCTACTGGGTTTTGGCCAACACATGGGACTTCCATAGGCCCATTTACACACTCCAATTTTGAATTTCGCAACCAAATACCAAATTTTAAAAATTTTACCAAATTCTTAGAAATTACGAAAATCTCAAAAATTAGGGTGTTACAACTCTACCCTCGTTAAAGAAATTTCGGCCTCGAAATTTTACCTGATCCAAACAGTTGAAGGTTTTGTTGACACATCGCCTCCTCTGACTCCCAAGTAGCTTTTTCTTTGCCATGGTTTCTCCAAAGTACCTTCACCAATGGGACTAACTTTCTTCTCAACACCTTGACGTCACGATCAAGTATCTGCACAGGTTCTTCTTCGAAGGTCAAATCTAACTGTACCTCAATTTCTACAACTAGCACGATATGAGTAGGGTCAGAACGATATCGCCTTAGCATGGACACATGAAAGACATCGTGAATACGATTCAGCTCTGGAGGTAACTCTAGCTGATAAGCCACGGGCCCTATCCACTTAAGGATCCGATAAGGCCCAATGAACCGTGGACTCAACTTTCCCTTCTTAGCAAACCTCAATATTTTCTTCCAAGGCAAAACCTTCAAAAAGACCATGCCCCCTACAGCATAATATCCTTACGCCTCAGATCAGCATAAGACTTTTGTCAATCCGCTGCCTCCTTTAACCGATTCCTGGTCACCTTAACTTTGTCTTCAGTCTCCGCTACTAACTCCAGTCCAAGTACTTGCCTTTCCCTCAACTTTGCCCAACAAGTAGGCGAATGACACCTTCGCCCATACAGTGCCTCGTAAAGAGCCATTTGATACTTGCTTGGTAACTATTGTTATACATGAACTCCGCCAACGACAAGTAATCCTCCCAACTGCCCCTAAAGTCGATAACACAACCCCTCAACATATCTTCTAGAATCTGAATGACCCTCTCTGACTGCCCATCCGACTGAGGATGAAAAGCCGTACTAAAATCCAATCGCGTTCCCAACGCCTCATGTAACTTCTGCCAAAGCCGAGATGTAAACCTTGGGTCTCGGTCAGAAATTATCGATACTGGTACCCCATGCAACCGCACTATCTCTGCCAAATACAACTTGGCCAACCTCTGAAGTGAGTAATTGGTTCGGACAGGTATGAAATGGGCAGGTTTCGTCAGCCTATCCACAACCACCCAAACTAAGTCCTTCTTGGAAAGTGTCACTGGCAGACCACTCACAGAATCCATGGTTACCCTTTCCCATTTCCAAAGTGGTATCTTCACTGGCTGTAACAATCTTGAAGGCAGTTGATGCTCAGCTTAAGCCTGGGCCACTTCCCACAAATTCGGTCACTTCCCGCTTAAGCCTGGGCCACCAATATAGCTCTCGCAAGTCTCGATACAACTTACTCCCTCCTGGATGCATAGCACAAAGTCCACCTTGAGCCTCTCTCAAAATCATCAATCTCAAATCAGAGTCCTTCGGCATACAAATTCTTCATCGAAAACAAAGAACCCCATCATCTTTTAATCCAAAGTCTGCATTCTCCCCCTTCTCAGCTTGCTGAACTCGAGAAACCAACGACTCATCCACCAATTGCTGCTTCTTCATCTACTCCACCCAAATCGGTCTCATTTGTAATTTTGCCAATAAGCTTCCATCATCATTCAAGCTTAAACGAACAAAAATTGCCTTCAACTTCGCCACCATCCTTCAACTCAACGCATCAGCCACGACATTTGCCTTACCTGGATGGTACTCAATCGAACAGTCATAGTTCTTTAACAACTCTATCCACCTTCGTTGTCTAAGATTCAGCTCTTTTTGAGTCAACAAGTACTTAAGACTCTTACGATCCATATAGATAATGCATCTCTCTCCATACAAGTAGTGCCCCCATCTCTTAAGCGCAAAGAACACCAGTGCCAACTCCAAGCCATGAGTAGGATAGTTTACCTCATGAGGCTTCAGCTATCGTGAAGCATAAGCGACCACTTTACCCTCTTGCATCAACACACAGCCCAAACCTACATGTGACGCATCACTGTACATAGTGAAATCCTTACCAGACTCTGGCTGAATCAACACTAGTGCCTCATTCAGAACCTTCTTTAACTTCTCAAAAGCCTCTTGCTGCTTATTTGTCCAAACAAACAGTGCTCCCTTCCTCATAAGTTTTGTTAATGGCACTGCCAACACCAAAAATCCTTCCACAAATCTACGATAATAACCTGCCAACCCCAGAAAACTTTGGATTTCTGTTACTGACCTCAGTGGCTTCCACTCCAGAATCGCCTCAATCTTCCGAGGGTCTACCTTGATCCCCTCAGCAGACACAACATGCCCTAAGAAAGTTACTTCACTCAACCAAAACTCGCACTTACTAAACTTTGCATAGAGTTGCTCTTCCCTTAGCAGTTGCAGCGCAATACGAAGATGCTCATCATGCTTCTCTTCCATTTTCGAGTACACCAAGATATCATCGAAAAAAATGAGTACAAACTGATCCAAGTACGGCTGAAATACTCGATTCATCAAATCCATGAATGCTGCTGGTGCATTAATCAAACCAAAGGGTATAACTAGAAACTCGTAATGACCATATCGAGTTCTTAATGCCGTCTTATGAATATCCTCTTCTTTGACTCTCAACTGATGATATCCTAACTGAAGGTCGATCTTAGAAAATACTGAAGCTCCTTTCAGTTGGTCAAACAGATCGTCGATTCTTGGCACAGGATACTTGCTCTTGATCGTCAGTTTGTTCAACTACCGATAATCAAAACACATCCGCATGGTCCCATCTTTCTTCTTTACGAACAACACTGGTGCGCCCCACGGAGAAACACTTGGTCTTATAAACCCTCTATCCAATAGTTCTTGAATCTGAGCTTTCAGTTCCACCAACTCCTTTGGTGCCATCCAGTAAGGTACAATGGACACTGGAGATGTTCCAGGTAACAAGTCGATTCTGAACTCGACTTCTCTGTTCGGAGGTAGTCCAAGAAGCTCCTCAGGAAAAACATCTTGAAATTCTTTGATGGTCCTGACTGACTCCACAGTCATCCCCTCAGGTTCAGCTTGACTTACAAATGCTAAAAAAAGCCTCACAACCTTTCCAAATCAACTTCTCAGCCCTTAAAGCCGAGACAACATTGGACAAATAGTTCCTTCGCTCCCCTATGACCATTATCTCCTCATCCTCGGTAGTTCTTAGCACCATTCACTTAACAGCACAATCCAACGTTGCCCTATGCTTAGTTAGCCAGTCCATTCCCAAAATAAGATCAAATTCCCCAAATGGCAGCTTCATCAAATCTCCTACAAATATCCTATCTTGTGTCTTTAAAAGAACCTCCCTAAAGAGTTTATCTACCTTAACTGAGTGTCCCAAAGGACTTATCACTAATACCCCACTCATAGTCTCCTTAGGAAGCTCACCCAATGCCCTAGATACATTACAGGCAACATATGAATGATTGGAACCAACATCAATCAAAGCAGTGTAAGGCGTGCTATGAATGAAGAACGTACCGGTTCTAACATCAGGAGCATCACCCTCCTCACGACGCCGTGCGGCATAAACCAACGCCGGCTGTCGAGCTTCAGCATGTCCAACACCCCTGGCAGGTGCCCCACGTCCACGTCCATTACCATTACCACCTCTACCTTGCCCACGGCCTCTCTGTGGTGGTGGTACTCCTCGCAACGGTTGGACACCTCTTTGCTCTGCAACTTAATCCTGAGCTGCTCTTCTAGGACTCTCTGAACTTATCTTCCTTCAACCCACATCGAAAACATGCTTCAATTCCTTTCCAGCACTCCCCCATATGCACTCTACCACAGTCCTTGCAAGCCTGCGGTCTAAAGGTATTCACCGGAACTGCTCGAACCGGTTCCTCCATTCTAGCTCTTTTAGCATTTCTATATGCAGCACCCAAGGGCCTAGAATCCCTCCTGAATCTGGGTCGATCCCTCTCACGATTCTGCCGTTCAGCACGTTTTACTTCCTCGGATATCTTAGCCTTCTTTACCAATGCAGCGAAATCACGCTCCCCTTGTGGAGCTATCAGCACCCTAAGCTCATCGCGGAGGCCATCCTCGAATCAAACACTGCGCTCATATTCGTTTGCAACTATCCCGCTAGCATATCGACTCAGCCTCAAGAATTCCGCCTCATACTCCGCAACAGTCTTATTACCCTAAGGCAGATTCAAAAATTCCTTTCGACGGGCATCAACATAACGAGCTCCAACATACCTCCCCTTAAAAATAGTCTTGAACAGTTCCCAGGTTACTCGTTCGATCGGGGTACTCTCCCTTACAGTGATCCACCACTGGTATGCCTCATCCCGTAGCAACGACACGGCCCCCTTCAGCTTTTGCTCCATAGAGCAATCTAGGTCGTCCATAATCCGCTCTGTTGCCTCTAGCCAATATTCAGCTACGTTTGGGGCTGCTTCAGATACGCCCCTAAAAACCTCTACTCCGTTGGCCCAGAGTCGCTAAGAGATGGATCCCCTATTCACTGTCCCAGTGCTACCTCCAGCAACCCTTTCCAAAACCCTTAACATCGCTTGGGACAAAGCATCGTCCCCTGCAGCTCGATCATGTGACCCAGTCTCAGCTGCCTGTGGTACGGATGCCTCCTCAGCTGGCCGATGCCCTAAGTATGAAGATTCAGCTTGCACCCTTCTGCGACCACGTCCGCAGCCTCGTCCACAAGTTCCTCTTGTACTCATTTTGAATTATATGATTACGAATTTTATGACATTAGTTTAATATTTCAGTTGTTTATTACGAGATGTCTTATAGAAATATAGCAATTCAGGGATTGTTTTCACAATGTCGTAGCCTAGCTACAGTCTCAATCCTACTGTTTTACAGCTCTACCCTATCTAAAGTATCATAGTAGGGTCTCAGTTTTATCAATAGCATCATATCAATACCACACAGTGTAAAAGAAAGTATACTTACAGACTTGGTGCTGGGGATTCAGTATGCCACTTCTTTCTCCAAACCATTTAAAACTTAAAATATGTATTTGGTCACAGAAAATAAAAAAATAGGTTTCTTTTTAGAAATTCTTAAAAATTGATTTAAAATACCTTTATTTTGAAATTCTTCATTTTAAACCCTTTTAAAACCCACAGTCAAGTTGTTGCAACCTGACCCTGATACCACTAAATGCAACACCCTAAACCCGGCCCAGACGTTATGGCCGGATCCGACGTGTCACACTGAAGTTTTTGAGAAAATCCAAACCTCTTTCAACGTCCCTCTTAGTGATTTAAAAGATAGTTTTTGCTAAGTTAATAAAGTGAATGGAAGCTGTGCACCAGGTAGGTATCCGAAATAGAGGAGGGGAGCCATGAAGGCTGCTTAAGTACCAAGCTCTTGATTGGATCCAATCCTAGACATGCCCGCAACCATTGCCACACTTTGGTGCGAGGTTAGGTTTTGGGAAAATAAAAATCGTGTTGGAATTTATTTAAGTAGATATTTTGATAACCGATTAATTGTATCATTGCATTATTTGAAAACAAGTATCATTTTGAAAATGCGCCCTAAGTCTAACCCATTTTGGATTATTATCAGTAAATATAGAGTATAAAATAAAAGAATCCTAGAAAAATAATTAAAATGGCCTTATTACAACCCAAAACCAATTAATAGTAATAACTAAAATAAAATTTAAAAAAAAACCGGTTACTTATTGCAAAGTTCGAAAGTGATCACCACGGCCACTCTGAATCCCCCTCCGGCTCCAAGTCACCACATCAAGGCTGACCTGCACAGTTAAGAAAAGGGGTGAGTTTGGAAACTCAGTGCACAACAAGCCCCTTTCAGAGCCCAAATTAATATCAGTATATTAGGCCTAAGCCCTAATTCAGTCTTGACATATACTAGGCCGAAGCCTTTCATTTAATGGTTATTGGGCCGAAGCCTTTTCGTAAATCATAACACTGGGCCGAAGCCTTTACTGTAAACGGTATGGCCCATAAGCCCATTTCAATATCACATGAAATACCAATGAATATATGCAAGCCCATTTGGGGAGACTACTCAACCCACCATCCGCTACTCTCCACCAATACCAACCAAGCTCTCCATGTGGGGAATAACTCAACCCACCCAACCAAACTCTCCACTGGCAGCATAGCTGCTTTATCATATAATTGGAGGCCTAGCCTCTTTTAATAACTAGGGCACAGCCCTTTTCGCACTTCCTCCATTTAATAAAACCTAACCCATGCATAAAATGAGTATATCATAGCATATCATGTGCATACCATGCCATATCATGTATAACAATATTTCATGCATCATATTCATAATTAAACCCTAGGGGTAAAATAGTCATTTTTCATATTATAAGGGTAATTTCATAATTTTACCAAATATCATGAGATTTCCATGTTCATTAACAATTATTAATATTTCCGAATGTTTAAACAATGGTCTTTAACCCACTTTATTAAATTCAGGCTTTTGGGCCGAAAACCCCTAATGGGCCCTACGAATGCCGATTTAGCCCATTAAGCCTACTTAACCCAAATTTTACAGCAGTACTAACCGTGTTAACATGCAACATTTCCAAATTCCATTTTCTGTCCATTTTACCCAAATGGGCCTGGAAGCCCATTGGAGCCCCACTTACCATCAGGCACCAAATTGTGCTTTTACTTGTTCCATCGATCCAAACACCGATCATATCGTATCTATCGTATCTCTAACCAAAGGTAAAATCACAAGTTCCCGAAATACTGAAATTTTAGCATTTCGGCTTTTCGGCGAATATTAATCTAAGCTACTGTGAGGGTTATTACACACCTGTTTGGAGAAAAGATCACTACACACCACGTGCTTCACCTTGATAGAACCAGTAGGATTCAAACCACCCTTAACCAGCAACCTTCACCTATTGGCGACAATCTACACAAAAATCCCATCCATTAGCAACCTTACAAGTAATAAACTTAGACTAAGTGTACTCCTTACCGAAATGTAAACCAAGAGAGGAGAATAACAACTTTCGGCCAACCCCAAAACCACCTATAATCAAAGCATACAATGTTACGAATGTTCTCCTGACAACAATCGATACAAAGAAGAGATTAAAGAGGGAGACCACTATAGAAAAAGAAAGAGAATCGGCACCACTATGAAACTTCATTTGATAACCGTATTAGCAACGCTCCACCATTGATAAAGACTCGACAAGCCAGAGGAACTCACTTACCTTAATCAAAGTAGGGAAAATTCAACAGAGAAAAGAATATATTCGGCTAGCACCAAGATAAAGCTGAATAAGATGAGAGGGAAAGAGCAAACGGTATTCGGGCAAGGATCCAAAGAAAGAAACACAACAGAGTAATGTAGAAGGGGTCAGAAAGAAAGAAAAGAAGGGAAAGAGTTTCAGCACAGGCTAGAGTGAACCGAAAGAGTGTATTCGGCACAGAGAGAAAAACAAAAGGGAGAAATAGCAGGAAAGAATTTCGGATTAACTTGAAAGATACCAAAAGAAATCGGCACCAGAGGGAAAATGGTATCAAGAGAACAAAAATGCAAACATGGAATAGTCTAGGAACAATTCGGCACCTACACTCTTCCTAATTGCCAAAAACACACTTCCCAAAACCCCTTGGTCGAAATTGCATTCACAAGAACCCCTATTCGGCTCCAACTCCTTCTAATTCAAATCCTCAAAATCTCTCCCCTTATCACTCCTAAATTCATGCATTTGACTGATTCAAACTCTCTCCAACAGAGTTTCACACGGCCTCAAACTCCTGCATGCTCAAGTCATAAAAATAACAACATAATTACCAGCTTAGTGAATCGAACCTTGGCTTCCCCCAACCACTTACATGCCACTTCTTTAGCTCCTTAGGAGCGTCACTTAACCACTTTTCCAGGGACTCTCTTGTGTCACATTTTACCTACATCTTTTGATAAGGCCACCTATCCAATGCCCCTAACTCCTTAAGTCCAAACTTCAAAAATCCTACCGGGTTTTGGCCAACACATGGGACTTCCATAGGCCCATTTACACACTCCAATTATGAATTTCACAACCAAATACCAAATTTTAAAAATTTTACCAAATTCTCAGAAATTACGGAAATCCTGAAAATCAGGGTGTTACATTTTCAATCCCTTCCAAAAAATCTTTAAGAAAATGGTCAAGAGAACCACATCTATAACATGCTCCACTTCTCAAATGACATTCCTAAAGTGATATTTATTATAGTGTTTACACCTCAGTTTGGGGTTACTGGCACTTCCCACACTTGTTACAGATGGAGACAAAGATCTTGGGTTAAAACGTTGAGAATCTTGTTCTTTTCTAGAATACCCCATATGCAGTAAAACAATTATGGTACTTCTTTAATTTCTTTGAAGTAAATGATTGTGACTTGCCAATAAATCTTTTACCAGAAATCTGAGCTTCTTTCTCTGCTTGTCTCTTGCCTTTTCTTAATTCCTCAGTGTTGTGAATCAGCCAGTACTACAAATTCTCTTAATTCAAGAATTCCTATCAATAGATTGATGCCTTCATTTAATCCTTCTTCAAATTGTTTACATATATCAGCCTCAGCCGGAACCCATTCTCTTGCATACTTACTCAATCTAACAAATTCTTGTTCGTATTCAGATATTGTCATGCTTCTCTATTTGAGTTCTAAAAATTATTTCTTTTTTGATCCAGAAATCTCTTACTAATGCACTTCTTTCTAAATTCTGTCATGAAAAATTCCATGTAACATTTTCTCTCGGTACAACAGAAGTTATAGTATTCCACCACTGATAAGTTGTGTCTTTTAGTAAAGATACTGTAGATTTCAAGTATTTGGCTGGTGTACATGACAACTCATCTAAAATCGTGATGGTATTTTCCAACCAAAACTCAACCCTTTCCATATCATCTTCTGTAGTAGCCCTAAATTCTTCTGCCCCATATTTTCAGATTTTATCTATAGAAGGCTTACCGATTCTAACAAGTTCAGCACCCTGTGGCATCTTAGGAACCGATTGAGGAGCAAGTGGGAGAGGTTGTTGTACAGCAGGATTTGTTCTCAAATATTCAGTGAACCACTCTCATCATTTGAAAGAAGGCTTCTTTTTCCTTCTCACTTCGGCCATCAGATATAGGCCTTCTACTACTACTAGATGCAGCTCTTTGTACATAAGCTTGAGCAGTGCTCTCAGCTTCCTCGATTTAGCTCTAGCTTGGTTGGATGACATTATTATATGAAAAAACACATTTAAAATGGTCAGGAGATATCACACTTTTACAAATTATTTAATGGCATATATAGCTAAACTCTTACTTGCTACGTTAGTCCGAGAATCGGCTAAACTGTAGCTCTGATACTAAAATAAGTTACGAAGTATTACCGAAGCTTTCAGAACAATAACAAATAATTCATGTCAATTACTGTTCATATTTTAAGCTAATCACATCATCCCTTGAATGGACCCTCGAGGCCCAATTTAAGCGTTAGAAAGTCGAGACTAAACCAGGATCTCAGAATATTATTTTGTCAAAATTTCAAAAGTTTTCTTACATACAAGGGTCACACGGCGGTGTGAGTAGGTCGTGTGGCTCACATGGCCAAGTGACATGCCCATGTCTCAGGCCATATGGCTATTCAATGGGAGGCACATAGTCGTGTTCCAGTCCATGTCCATACCCATGTAACTCTTTGACTTAGATCACACGGCCAGCCATACGCCTGTGTGTTAAGTCGTGTAGTTAGTTTTAATTTTTAAAATTTAGGTGCAAGTTTCACATAGCCAATATACACATCCGTGTTCTAGGCCATATGTTACACACGGCTAAGACATATGCCCATGTCTCTACCCGTGTGCCAATTTTGAACATTCTATTTCTCAATTTTAAGATGTAGGGGACACACGGCCAAACCACACGCCCATGACACACGGTCCAGACACATGCGCATGTGTCTACCCATTTGGACAAAATAAAGCCATTTCCTAGCTTTATTTCTTTCCAAAAGTTGCCAACAACCTACACCAATACTTGTAATCATATACCAACCAATTCAAGCATTATAACCAAACCAACTCTATCATCTAACATGACATATCATCACATGCATTCATGTTTATAATCTTACCTTTTATAAACATACATGTTTAACACAACTCAATTAAACCATACTAAACACATATGTACTTATTGTGATTTAATCTTATAAATATACCAAAAGAAACTATCACTAGCCATTCCAATGGCTAGATTGTAAACAACCATTTACTCGCCAAAAACTGACAAAGTTAACTTATAAATGCCATTATACCAAAATAAGTTTACTATTTATACCAAAATAAACTGGTGGATAGTGTAATTATACTTCTACCGATCTACAACCTTTGTAAGCTCTTGAGCACTATAAAATAGAAAAAAGAAAACCTAGAAGGAATTTAATGCTTCGTAAGTTTGTATAATAGGAATTTGGCTTACCAATAACATTAATTAAAATAAGTATTCAAAAATATGCTTTCCAAAAATTTGGCAATTTACCTAGTTACATATACTCAATTAAGCGAGTTAGACACATAATTCACATGTACATCAAATAAACATGGATGAGATCATCATGCTACAAACATTCTGGTATTTCAAAAGCATTCAAGACATAATTCTTTTAATCTCAAAATTTTCTCATGTCAGGAGTTTTATCCGTTGAATCATTGAAAATTTGATGGATACTCAGGTAGTATATGCGAGGTATACAAATCAGTGATCCGTCAATTCATGTTCAGGGTTACTTGATAGGGAACATAATCAGGGAGCACATTCTCGAGCCACATATCAGGATGTTCAGAGGAGACATGTAACAGGATGCTTATCCGAACTAAACATGAAACTCAGAAGAGTTTTAATCAGGAAACTCATAGAGCTTAACAGGTAATTTCGAAGAGTTTTTATCAGGTAGCACCGGATAGCATAACAGGGAGTTCAAGCGAGCCATGTCAGGAAGCTCATAAAAGCCTATATCAAGATGTTCACATAGAGCTGTATTTGTGTCCACATTATATGTTGGATCACAACCGATTGATTCATGTAACAGGACGCTCGCAGGAACTATATAACAAGATGCTCAAGAAGGCTTTTAATAGGATTGCTCGTCCAAGCTATAGTTTGTCTGCAACATATGCAGGACTTTAATCAATACGGGAAAATAATGTATCTATCGAATTTCATTATTCATACGGGACTGAACCTTTATCCAACTTTATCGATCTTGTATTGAATTTCACATCAATGGCATTTACACAATTCAAACATACAATATTCAATTTAAGCATATCAATAAACACGATTTAGTTACATGAACTTACCTCAACACTTGTTCGTATTTAAAAGTCTACTAATCCAACACATTTTGTTTTCCTCGATCTAACTCTTTATTTGAACTTTCCAGATCTATATAAATGAATTTAACATCAATTTAATCAATTTCATACTCATTTACATTTATTTCACACCCTAGGCAAAATTACCATTTTGCTCCTATACTTTTCATAAATGACAATTTCGTTCGAAGGCTCAAAAAATGAATTTCATGCAATTTAATCCTTATTCCAAACTCAACCAAAATTTTCATATAACATTTACAATACATGTATTTCACAAAATTTAGAAATTTTCCATAACTTTTACATCTTTGCAATTTAATCCCTAAATCATAATTTCATCAAAATTCACTTTGTAAAAGTTGTTTATCTACCAACAACCTTACATTTTCCACCATAAATTTCAAAATTTTAGCATTTACATCCATGAAAAAACTTTGTTACTTTGATAACTTTTCAAATTAATCCCCAAAATAGATAGGTTATGCTATCCTGATCTAAAAAATATAAAATTTACTAAAAACAAGACAAGAATACTTACACAATTAAGCCAAGAAAGCTTGCTTGAACACTTTTCTCTTTCCTAGGGTTTCCATGTCTAAATTTGGGGAAGATGATATAAAATGATGATATCTATTATCATCTCTTAATTATTTTAGTTTCCAATTTAGTCCTTGTCATTTTCTAATTTTTCCATGGATGATTCATTAAAAATATCTACTAACTTTTCTTTAATGATCTAATTACCATATAAGGGCATCAAGTTTTGAATTCCATAGCTATTTGATACTTATAACTACTAGAACTCAACTTTTGCATTCTATGCAATTTGGCCCTTGTCATAATTAAACACATAATCGGTAAAATTTTCTTAGAAGAATTTTCATATAACATCTCTATCATAACATGGAGCATGCAATAATATTCAAATAAATTTTCTTTCTGGCTCGGATTTGTGGTCCCGAAACCACTGTTCCGATTTCACTAAAAAAGGGCTGTTACAGCTATTATGGTCAGAAATGGTATTCAGTGATCTGGAGTTGTTAATGATACTACTGCTGAAGAGGACAGCTCAGATTGTACACAAGGAACAAATTCAAAACCATTCATGGAGCAGTATACAACTGAGAAGATAAAAAAAAATGTTGCCAATAAAAATGCCACAGCACAACAATATCAACAGTCTAAAAGAAGGCTACGCCACCCTACCCTCAACTATTCTAGAAGTCTATGTAAGATTGTCAATTCAAAAAATTCTTGGATGTCTTGAAGCAACTTCATATCAACCTACCGTTGGTGGAAGCAATACAGAAAATGTCGAATTATGCTAAGTTCATGAAGGATATATTGTCAAAGAAGCGACGATTACGTGAATTTAAAACTGTTGCATGGAAGGGTGCACAGCGATGTTCATGAACAAATTGCCTCCAAAGTTGAAGAACCCAGGGAGTTTTACTATCCCCTACTCAATAGGAAATTATTATGTTTGCAAGGCATTATGTGATTGAAGAGCAAGTATAAATTTAATGGCTATGTCTATTTTTTGGAAACAAGGAATTGGGAAGGCAAGACCCACCACGCCACGCTGTAGTTAGTAGATCACTCCTGTGCTTATCTGAAAGGTAAGATTGAAGATGTATTGGTAAGAGATCATAAATTTAATTTTCCAACAGATTTTATTATTCTAGAATGTGAAGCTGATAAAGAAGTACCAATTATTCTTGGGAGACCTTTTCCAGCAATAGGTAGAACTCTAATTGATGTGCAGAAATATGAGTTGACAATGAGGGTCAATGACCATCAAATAACTTTTAATGTTTTTGATTCCATGAAGTGTGTAGATGAAAATAAAAAATGTCACGCCATTGGATTTCTTGACTCAATAGTAGAGGAAGAGTTTACAAAGTTTTGACATAGCAATTATGATGATCATGGAGATCCATTTGAGTTGACTAAGGTAGAAATAAGTGGTGAACTTGGTGAACTTATAGAGACCAAGCAATTCGAGTATCGACAAGGGAGGAGTTTTGAATCTTTAGGTTTGTCAAATTATTCTTTTAGGCCTCCTAGACCTTCTATAGGGAACCCTCTTACTTTGGAGTTGAAACATTTTCCATTACACATAAAGTATGCCTACCTGGAAGACAGTAACACTTTGCTGCTAGTCATATCTGCAGAATTGACACCTGATCAGGAGTAGATGTTATTAGAAGTTTTAAAGAAATCTAAGAAAGCACTGGGGTGGACAATTGTTGATATCAACGGAACCAATCCTGCTATCTAGATGCATAAGATTTTATTGGAGGATTTCCATGGCAAGTCTATTGAGCAACAGAGAAGGCTGAACCCCATTATGAAGGAAGTCGATAATAAGGAGATTATGTAACGCCCCGTACTCGAGACCGTGGATTAGCTAGCAATTTAGCATACATAACACCAAATATGATCATGATTAGCCATTCCAATGGCTAATCATTACCAAGCATTTCCATACCACTCAATAACCATATCATAAGACCATATATACAAAATGATTATAATGCTATACATGCCATACTCAAAATATACAAGCCATTATGCCAAGATGGTATAGGATAGTGTGAGTGTGCCTCCGACCGATCCCGATTTCCGAGTTGGCTTGTCAACACTACAAGGAATGAAAAGGAGGGAGTAAGCATAAATGCTTAGTAAGCTCACATGCAAATAGCAAGTAACACAACTATATACGCAAACATAAACATCATTTGCATAATCATCACCGAGACATTCATATCACATTTTCATTTATCATCTTACCATACTGTTGTTATATCGAGTTTTCAACCCGAGGGTTAAGTACATACTTGTTCAAAGTATTCATTTCCCAACACTTACCAATACGTCCCTTTCATCTCGAGTATTCCTCTATTCGAGTAGAATTTTACCCGTTGAACACATCGGAATATAATTCAGATACATGGAAAGTTTGCACATAAGTGCCACATATATAGCCAAGCTGCCATGTAACCCGCCCATAAGTGAACTCGGAATCAACTCAACGAGCTCGGGCGTTCACATCCATAAGTGAACTCAGACTCAACTCAACGAGCTCGGATGCCTAGTTTGTAACAGCCCAAAATTGACCCTAGTCGGGAAGTGGTTTCGGGACCGCTAAACCGAGTCACCGAAAGGTTTGAATGTGATGTTTATTGTCTAGAATATGTAATCAGGAATGTGTGAAAATTTCAAGCTTCGATTTAGTCGATTGCATGTGAATTTAGTCAATAGGACTTATATGAGAAAATTTTAAAATGTGATAGGTCAATGCATGAGGACCTATTAGTGCATGTGGAAGAAAAAGGGGACTTGCATGTCAAATTCCCCCTCCCTAATATGTAGTGGCCGGCCATGCTATGGGTGGAAACATGTTGGGAACATGTTGGCCTAGTGAGGTATGTAGGATAAAATATAATAAGAAGTATGGGGAATAAAGAAATGGAAAAAGGAAAGGATGTGTGTAATTGTTTCTTCCCCTCCCCATTGCCGTGAAAGTAAGAAAGAAAGCAAATGAAAAAAAAAGGCTTCATCCTTGTCTTCTTGGCCGAATTGAAGGAAGGAATAGGGGCAAAGAACTTTCGGCCATTTGAATGCTTAATAAGGTTAGTATATTGTGTTAAAGTTGTGAAATTTTAGCTTGTTTTAGGTTAATTATCATGGTTCTTACTTAGACCATGCAAAATTTTTAACTTTGATGGATGGATGGAGCATTCGGCTTTGGCTATTAAAGAAGGAAATTTGATTACTTCCTTAAAGTTTTGATGAAGAATGTGTTGAGGAAAGAAATTGATCTTGCTAAAAATATAAATTCTAAATGCTCATATATGTAATACCCAAATAAAAATGCTTGATGTCTTGAACAAATATTGTTTCGATGGGTGGAATGAGTAATGTCATGTATAGGTTTCGGCTATGGATTTTCATGTTTAATATTTTTATGTTGGTGTTCAAATTGAAAATGGATGTTAGTTGTGCTATAACACTTGCTTAATGATGAAAGGATCATGAGCTTAGGGCTTGAGAGGCATTCGGCTTTGGAGTAAAAATAATAGAAATGGTGTTTAGTCAATGCAAGTGTCCATACTTGTAGAATGTATTGAGTGTTGCAATCGGCCTTAACATAGACATGTGTGTGTTCGGCCACATAAATGAGCACCTAAGTTGATGTGTATGTTCGGCCAAAGGTAAGCATGTTGATGGCTTTATCTTGACTTAGAAGGTTCGGCTAAAGGGAAAATTAGCCAATATGTCGAATTCGATTCGTGAATTCGTACATATGTGACTCTAATGTCTAATGTGTATATGGACTAAGTACCTTGAGGTTCTCTTTTGATGTTCGAGTGAATTGTATTGAATCATTTGATGTGATTAAAAATGCATATGACCATTGTGTATTTGAGCTAAAAGGTGGCCATATGACCCATCAAACTCCTTGTCATATTCGGCCATAAGCTAGCAAAATGAGACTTTAATGAGTCAAATTTGTTTGATTTAGCTCAAGGAGTTAAAGGTGGTGAATCGAGCAAAGGCAAAGAAAAGGTCATCGAGTAGCCGAGTTGGAACCGTCTTACCCAACACAAGGTAAGTCATTAAGCATGTAGTTGGTATTATTTCAAATGGTCATAATGTTTATGTATTGATGCTGAATGGAATGAATAAATATACATATATATATATGCATGTACGTATGTGATGATGAAATTGTTGAATGAAAAGAAAAGAGGTAAGATGTACTGAGTTGTTGATCTCGGCACTAAACGTGCGGATATAACCATTTATGACCATGAGATTGGCGCTAAGTGCGCGGGAATTAAATTGTACAGCACTAAGTGTGCGATTTGACTATGTTGCACTAAGTGTGCGAAATGAATATGATGCACTAAGTGTGCGAATTGACCATGCGGCACTAAGTGTGCGAGTTTGACTATGTAGCACTAAGTGTGCGATTTGATTACGTAGCACTAAGTGTGCGAGTTGATTATATAGCACTGAGTGTGCGGACTCAATATACATTCGTGAATCATTATGGACACTACGTGTGCGACACTATTGAGTCGATCGCGGACAGCGGATCGGGTAAGTGTCTTGAGTACATGGCTAATAGGTGCTATGCTTATACTTGGTGTTGAGCTCGGTAAGTTTGAACCTATGTGACAAATATACTTGAAGTCACGTACATAAAATTTATCGTAGGATGGGTGAAAGGCTGTTTAGTCGTTTGATTGTAACGAAAATAAATTGATTTATGAAAATGCTTCAATGTCCTATTGATGAGTATATGGAACGTGAATGCATGAATTGATATGAAATTGAATCGATAGGTTGGAGGAACTATGCTATGGTTCGGAATGGATGGAGTAATTAGCCTCGTTCCATTTTGTTTTCTCTTGTGATAATGTTATTGATGGATGGTAGTGCATAGCTTATGACTTACTGAGTTATAAACTCACTCGGTGTTTCCTTGTCACCCATTATAGGTTGCTTGGACTCATCTATTTTTGCGGGGTCAGGCCGTCATCGAAGTCATCACACCGGATAGCAAGTTTTGGTACTTTCTTCTTAGTTGGCTTAGAAGAACATTTTGGCATGTATAAGCTATTACGTTGTGTTTGAACTTTGGCATGTAAACTTTAAGCCATGCGAAGATGGCACGAATGTTCGATTGAGTTGGATCAAGGGTAGGCATGAAATGGACCTAGTTACTTTCGTAACAGATGCTGGCAGCAGCAGTGTCATGAGATTGAAAAATCACTAAAAATAGTAGGAGTGGAATTAATTGATGAATAAATTATGTAATCGAAGCTCGATGAGTCTGTTTTCATGAGGAAGTAACGAAAAGATCATATGGGCAGTATATTAAGAGATAATCAGATTTTTGTGGGACAGGGACAGAACGGTTTCTGGATTCCCTGCTCCGACTTTGGAAATTCAATATAAATTAACCAGAGATAATTAGGGGTCGTACCATATATGTACAGATTCCTCTCTGAGTCTAGTTTCCATAGAAACAAACGGCATCAGTATTGAAGCTCTGTGCAGAGTGATATCCAAGTCGTAATGGGAAAAGGTCAGTGTAGTCGACCCCTGTAACATGGGAGACTTTGACTAATAAACTGTACTAATTGGCCCAACCAAAAATTCTAGAAAGAAATACATAGGTGGGGACATGAGTCTAGTTTCAGGGAAAAATCACAAAACTGATTTTCGAGTTGTGGAACTCAAGATATGATTTTTGAAGCGACTAGTACTCAGACTGGGCAGTGTCTGGAAAAATTTTTCAAAGTTTGTTAACATCTCGTGTCCGACTCCGGTGTCGGTCTCGGGTTCGGGGTGTTACATAGTTACATCTCTCGAACTCGGACGCAACTCAACGAGTTCGGACATTCGCATCCATAAGTGAACTTGGACTCAACTCAACGAGTTCGGATGCCCAAATATCCTATTGACATGTCACTTGTATCCTAATCCATTCCTAAGGTTCAACGGGACATTTTTCCCAATCATATGTCTCAACCATCTTCTATTGAATGTCGATACCGATACTCGGTAGTATTTCACATTTTCCAAGTATATCACATAATTTGATATATTATCAAACAATTGTCACAAGTATGATATTTCATAATAATTATCATATCATTTAAATAACATTAAAACATTTAAAACAATAACTATGTTACCAACATTTACGTATGAACTTACCTCGTATGCGAAAATGGCTACTTTTACCATTTCGTCCACAACTTAGTATTTTTCCCATTTTAGCCCGAATTTTAGTTTTCCTTGGTCTATCATTTAAAATATAGTCTAATTAGGACTCACATTATACAAATTGACCCAAAATCATATTTTGGCAAAATTACAATTTTGCCCCTAAACTTTCGTATATTTACACTTTTGCCCCAAAGCTCGTAAATTAAACTTCAGCCTATTTTCTTATGTTTTATGACATGCTGATCATTTTCCCCTTCTATGGTAACATCAAATTATCACTCTAACATGTACTTATGACTATTAGGTATTTTTACCAATTAAGCCCTTTTCCTCGTTTTCACTTAAAACCGAGTAGTACAAGTTGTCTAACATAATTTAAAACCTCATATTCTATCATAAAACACCAAAATACACAAATTTCACCTATAGGTAGTTTTCCAAATATGAACCCTAGGTTGAATTATTGCTAGCATAAACTTAATCGAGCTACCGGGACTCCAAAAACGTAAAAATCATTAAAAATGAGGCTAGAACGGACTTACAATCGAGCTTGGAAGCTTGAAAAACCCTAGCCATGGTTTCTCCTTGCTACATTCGGCCATGGGGTTGAAGATGAGCAAAATTGGCTTTTAATTTTATATTTTAATTCATTTTACCCCTAAATGACCAAAATGCCCTTACTACTAAACTTTCCAAAAATTCCATCCATGTCCAATTTTTGTCCATAGACTTAGAAATTGGTAAAATTTCTATTTAAGACCTCCTAATTAATATTTCAAAACAATTTCATACTAGAAACTTCTAGAACACAAGTTTTACAAATTATTCGATTTAGTCCCTAATTTGAATTTAAGCACTTTATGCATAAAATTTCTTCACGAAATTTTCACACAATCATGCAATCATATCATAGACCTTAAAATAATCATAAAATAATTATTTCTATCCCGAATTTTGTGGTCACAAAACCGCTATTCCGACTAGGCCCAAAATCAGGATATTACAACTCTCTCCCCTTTAGGGATTTTCGTCCCCGAAAATCTTACCAGAAAGTGGTCTTCACTTTTAATCTCATATTCGGTGCCGAAGAACTTTCACTTAGGCTGTACCTCCAATACATCTCTTTAATTTCTCATATGATCTGAAAGCTTACAGTCTCAACTCTCAACTATTCTTAAATTTTCAACCCTTCTCAGTTTCCCATGATATCATGACATAAAACCCAGATCTCAACTTGAATTAATAGAGACCGGAATTCCAAGAAATCCAACAATCAAAGAGACCTAAAATTCCATGAATCTGATGAGTAGGAATTCATTCAATACATATATGATTTATAGATCTCGCCAAACATTTAACAATAGAATACATCATATTTTCCTCTTTTCGCCATGGAAATATTTCTAATATGGCCTCAAGAATAATCCTTCTCATTTCCATCCCAATATCAACACTGACAAAGGTAATTTTGATAGATTCCAATGCTCGGCTTTAACCCCTTTAACAACTACGATTTTATGTAACATCGAAAGCTCTAAACTATCACATTACCTCACTGTCTTGAAACACATCACAATTCATACAACGGTACATTACTGAAAGTCAGGAAGTCTTTACTCAATGTAGACTAGTCTAGTTCAGACGCTTCGGTTACCAATATTCTTATCTATCCAAACTTTGTCAACATGTAATAAACTTTTCAGCTTTCACAAGACGAAAACCTTATCATTTGTAGTGATTTTAACTAATATCCAACTCTTTCTAATAAATATACACTTCTCGTTCAGACTATTTACTCTTTTATCAGTACAAAAATGAAATTATATTATCAGACTTGAAAAAAAATAATCCTGACATAATTGTCACATGAAATCTTTCAAATAAATAATTCACCATACCGACTGAAACTCGCGCTTTTATCACCTATGCCATTACTGATGTCAAATCCTTACATAGAAATTAGAAAAAAATCCCAATACTAAAATCACCACATTACCAAGGTCAAATTAGAAGTATAGTCATATTTGACATGATTATCACGAGCTGAAGAACGTACTTCGAACATGAGTCATAATTGACAAATTATAGAACAAAGATAACAAGAAAACCGAATAAAGAAATCCAAGATACGATACTATGCCGGAGAATCGAAAACCAAACTCATAGAGAAAATACAGAATACCCCGATAATTCTTCAAAGAAAGAAAGTCCAAAAGAAAACATCATTTAATCCTACTGAAATAAAATATAACAAGATCAATATATCTTCCCATACATATATATCAGATGAAGCATCAAGTAGAAGAAACAGAATCATAATATCATACGTATTCTCTCATCAATTCTTATCAGACGAAATGAAATAGAATACCCGATGAAATAGAGCAATATAAATTATAAACCAGTCAGACTACCAAAGCTTTCATCCAACACCAGAATTAGAAGACATTCCCATATAACAAGAATTTCTTCAGAAGATCAATAGCCATAGAAATAATTCTGAGAACGGGTAAACACATAGAACATCTCAAAAGAGACTGCTAAATCTGTCCAGTCATAACTGTCACACTCAAATAGTTCACATTTCAATTATCATTTCCCCAACTAGTTCTGCCGTCACAAATTTCATATTAAACCATTTACTAAAGAAGGCCAATTCTGAATAAATTTTGATTTACACTTTTCTCGACCTTGCACCTGAGTAATTCGATTTACCAAAGAGAATTCCTTCTCTAACTGGGACAGTGCATAATTCCAATAATCTTTATATCAATCCGATACTGTACTGACTCTGACTTTAATTATCAGCTCATTTTCAATCTCTGATCATTCTTATAATTATTCTATCACTGAACTCTTTGGGTTCTCAACCGGAAACTTATTCAATACAAATCTCATGAAATTCCATTATCAGTAACACTTCGGTAAGGGGGAGGGGTTGTAGGACCTCTGACTCGACTTTCTTATACATACACATATGACATAACTCCCATCATCATAGCAGCATCATCAAAATCATGTCATTCATTCAGGCAATGCAACATTCATGTTGGCTTACACAAATTTTCCTATTGTCCCATTTAGACAATATACTTATGCATACATTCTATGTTTTCTAGATAGCTTTACTTATCCATTCATTTAATTAAATTAATTCATGCTCATGACATCATATAAGACCAAAAAAACATAGATATTTGCATCACAATCACAACTTTCATTTCGTGCATCATCATGTACATATCATTACAATCATATAATTCAGTCCAACAATTTAACATAGATAAGTTCATTCAATTATAATCCTTTATCTCATGAAAATTATATATCATTAGCATTCATCAACATTCGACGTCCAAATCAAGACAATGACATTTTCATTCGTATCATAATATTATGACTTTTATTCATACCTCTACTACTTTCTATTTATTCCGTTCATCTTATCAAGTAAGCCATATACACTACATCATATAAGCATTAAGCAGATATGGATATTTATCACATATTTATCATAAACTTTTATTCATACATTTCTGAATCGAGACTTATCATAATCACAATTTTACTCAAATACCTTCACATAACATTGAACATGGTCAGCGCAGCTCGGTTGGGGAGTACCCTGTCTAAATAAGACGGTACTGTACTCATACGCGTCGGAAGACATCACACTATCATAGATCAGTGGCATGTATAGGTAAACTTTTACACATGCTAGGTTAGTCCGAGAACTGACTAAACCCGCTTTCATACCACCAAATGTAACGCCCCGTACCCGATACCGTCGCCGGAGTCGAACACGAGGTGTTAACAGACTTAATTCATTACTTAAACATCTCAAACAATTTATTTTTAAAATTTTCAGTCAAGCTAGCAATCTGCATCACAGTTGCTTAAAAATTCATATCTCGAGTTACGAAACTCGAAATCTAATTCTGTAAATTTTCCCTAAAACTAGACTCATATATATATTTACTAATTATTTTCTAGAATTTTTGGTCAAGCAAATTAGTACAATTTATTAGTTAAAGTCTCCCCTGTTTCAAGGTTCGACTGCTCTGACCTCTGTGTATTACGAATCAGATATCTCCTTGTACAGAGTTTCAATGACTATGCCGTTTGTTTCCAATAAAACTAGGCTCAATAAGGAATCTGTAAATATAAATCATGACTTATAATTATCTTTGAACAATTTATGGTGAATTTCCAAATTCAGAACAGGGGATCCAGAAATCGCTCTGGACCTGTTTCACAAAAATTTAAACATCTCATAAAATATAATTCATATACCTGTTTTGTTCCATCCATATGAAAATAGACTCATAATTATTCAATTTCATATATTATTCATCATCTAATTGTATCTATACTATTTTTAGTGATTTTTCAAACTCACGTCACTGCTGCTGTCTGAATCTATTTTATGGTAAATTTTACATATTTCATGGTTTCCATGGATTAGCTAGCAATTTAGCATACATAACACCAAATATGATCATGATTAGCCATTCTAATGGCTAATCATTACCAAGCATTTCCATACCACTCAATAACCATATCATACGACCATATATACAAAATGATTATAATACTATACATGCCATACTCAAAATATACAAGCCATTATGCCAAGATGGTATACGTATAGTGTGAGTGTGCCTCCAACCGTTCCCGATTTCCGAGCTGGCTTGTCAACACTACAAGGAATGAAAAGGAGGGAGTAAGCATAAATGCTTAGTAAGCTCACATGCAAATAGCAAGTAACACAACTATTTTTGCAAACATAAAACATCATTTGCATAATCATCACCGAGACATTCATATCACATTTTCATTTATCATCTTACCATATTGTTGTTATATCGAGTTTTCAACCCGAGGGTTAAGTACATACTTGTTCAAAGTATTCATTTCACAACACTTACCAATACGTCCCTTTCATATCGAGTATTCCTCCATTTGAATAGAATTTTACCCGTTGAACACATCAGAATATAATTCGGATACATGGAAAGTTTGCACATAAGTGCCCCATATGTAGCCAAGCTATCATGTAACCTGCCCATAAGTGAACTCAGACTCAACTCAACGAGCTCGGGCATTCGCATCCATAAGTGAACTTGAACTCAACTCAACGAGCTCGGATGCCTAGTTACATCTCTCGAACTCGGACTCAACTCAACGAGTTTGGACATTCGCATCCATAAGTGAACTCGGACTCAACTCAACGAGTTCGGATGCCCAAATATCCCAGTGACATGTCACTTGTATCCTAATCCATTCCTAAGGTTCAACGGGACATTTTTTCCAATCATATGTCTCAACCATCTTCTATGGAATGTCGATACCGATACTCGGTAGTATTTCACATTTTCCAAGTACATCACATAATTTGACATATTATCAAACAATTGTCACAAGTATGATATTTCATAATAATTACCATATCATTTAAATAACATTAAAACATTTAAAATAACAACTATGTTACCAACATTTACATATGAACTTACCTCGTATGCGAAAATGGCTACTTTTACCATTTCGTCCACAACTTGCTATTTTCCCCATTTTAGCCCGAATTTTAGTTTTCCTTGCTCTATCATTTAAAATATAGTCTAATTAGGACTCACATTATACAAATTGACCCAAAATCATATTTTTGCAAAATTATAGTTTTGCCCCTAAACTTTCGTATATTTACACTTTTTCCCCAAAGCTCGTAAATTAAACTTCAGCCTATTTTCTTATGTTTTATGACATGCTGATCATTTTTCCCTTCTATGGTAACATCAAATTCTCACTCTAACATGTACTTATGACTATTAGGTATTTTTACCGATTAAGCCCTTTTGCTCGTTTTCACTTAAAACCGAGCAGTACAAGTTGTCTAACATAATTTAAAACCTCATATTCTATCATAAAACACCAAAATACACAAATTTCACATATGGGTATTTTCCAAATATGAACCCTAGGTTGAATTATTTCTAGCATAAGCTTAATCGAGCTACCGGGACTCTAAAAACGTAAAAATCATTAAAAATGAGGCTAGAACGGACTTACAATCGAGCTTGGAAGCTTGAAAAACCCTACCCATGGTTTCTCCTTGCTATATTCGGCCATGGGGTTGAAGATGAGCAAAATTGGCTTTTAATTTTATATTTTAATTCATTTTACCCTTAAATGACCAAAATACCCTTACTACTAAACTTTCCAAAAATTCCATCCATGTCCAATTTTTGTCCATAGACCTAGAAATTGGTAAAATTTCTATTTAAGACCTCCTAATTAATATTTCAAAACAATTTCATACTAGAAACTTCTAGAATGCAAGTTTTACAAATTATTCGATTTAGTCCCTAATTTAATTTTAAGCACTTTATGCATAAAATTTCTTCACGAAATTTTCACACAATCATGCAATCATATCATAGACCTTAAAATAATCATAAAATAATTATGTCTATCTCGGATTTTATGGTCACGAAACTGCTATTCCGACTAGGCCCAAAATTAGGATATTACAGATTATTAAATGGCTTGAAGCTAGAATAATATACCCTATTTCTGATAGTTCGGGGGTGAGCCTTGTTAGATGTGTACACAAGAAAGGAGGACATTATTGGGATGAAACTTTCTTATAGGATGACATCATTGGGATGAGCCTTTCTTATTTAAACATTATGTAAATCAAATAATTTGAAGATGTGTTCCAAATGATGAGATTCAGAGCATTTTGCAACATTGTCATTCAGCACTATATGGAGGAGATTTCGAGGGAATGCGAACTACTACAAAGGTTCTCCAATCTAGCTTTTATTGGCCAAGCCTATTCAAAGATGCTCATTAATTTTACCAGGCTTGTAATCATTGTCAAAGAACTAGAAACCTATCAAGGAGGCATGAAATTCTGTTGCAAAATATTTTTAGAAGTTACGTTATTTGATGTCTGGGGAATCGATTTTATAGGTCCATTTCTACCTTATTAGGGCAACATGTACAAACTTGTGGCTATAAATTATGTTTCCAAGTGGGTAGAAGTTGTCGCTCTCCCTGCTAATGATGCTAAATTAGTGATGAGGTTTCTACATAAAAATATATTCACAAGGTGGTACTCCTCGTGCTTTGATTAGTGATAAAGGTCTTCATTTTGACTGCAAACTACTTGCTACAGCCTTTAATAGCTATTGGGCTAAATATAAAATTTCCACGGCATATCACCCTTAGACAAATAGACAAGCTAATGTCTCTAATAGAGAAAGTAAGCAAATTTTGGAGAAAGTGGTCAATCCCACCCGCAAAGATTGGTAATCTAGATTGGATGAAGCTCTGTAGGCATATCGTACTTCCTTCAAGACACCATTGGGAATGTCGCCTTTCAAGATTGTATATGGAAAACATTGTCATTTGCATGTTGATCTTGAACATTAGACATTATGGGCAATTAAGAAATTGAACATGGATTGGATTAATGCTGGCAATAACTGACTACTGGAGCTGAATTAGGTGGAGGAATTTAGAGTGCAAGCTTGTGAGAATGCCAAACTATACAAAGAAATGACAAAGTGATGGCATGATAAGAAGATTTTGCCCCAGTAATTTGAACCTGGACAACAGGTGCTGTTGTTCGATTCTAGGATGAAATTGTTTTCTGGAAAATTGAAGTCTGATTCATCTAGCCCATTTGAAATAGCTCATGTCTACCCTCATGGAGCTATGAAGGTCAAAGATATGAATATCAGACTTACATTCAAAGTTAATGGACAATGGTTAAAGCATTATTGGGGTGCCCCTATAACTTGGGATAAACATTCCATTTCACTTCGAAATGCTTAAGTTCCCACCTCTGCATTAGTTTCTTTGTTTTATTCGTTTTTGCTTTATTTGTCTTTTTATCTTATTGGAATAATTAATTTTTTATTTTTTCCTTTATAGGTATACTAAGGATTGGGCTTGGTAGATTAGTTATTAGCCAATTAGAAATACTTGACAGTTTTTACTTTATTTACCCCTAATAAAATTTTTATCTTCCTGTCTAAACTTTCTTTCACTGTGTCAGACCATAATTTCAGCCTTATTATCACCCATGTCACAACCTAATTTTTTCTCTTTCTTTTACCCTAATTAATTCATCTTCTTTCATAGTTACTATCAGTTTCTTTCTTCTTCAACATTTTCTTTGTTTATTTCACAACTGCAAAGTTCTTACCTTTTTCTTTTTACAGTTACTCTACCTTGTTTTGAACTGTAACACCCCTTACCCGTACCCGAGGTCGGGATAAGGTACGAGGCGGTACCGGACAAACATACAAACGTTAAACTAAAATACGGGCCCAAAAATTTCATTCATATTTCAAAACGTTTATTCACTTACACATAGTCCCTTATTTGAGTCTACGAAGCCCAAAACATACTTTAGAAAGGGTTCGGGACTAAACCGAGAACTTACGAAAATCTTGGAAATTTCATGCTTTAAGGCTCCACATGCCCGTGTCTCAAAGTCGTGTTCCATACACGGCTGAGACACATGGTCGTGTCTCTGCCTGTGTGGAATATACCTAGGCTATTTTCCAAGCTTTGGTCAACCTTAATCTCTTACACACTTATACAAAATCAAAAGCATATAACATGGTATTCATTTAATGATTAAATATTCTCAATTAAACCACAAACATAACATTTGTATGTCATCATACATGTGTCTCTCATACTCATTTTACCTTGTTTATTATAGTACCACTTATACATTTATACCAAGATTATCATCTTAAAAAATATCTTCAGCTTAATCATCAAGCATTCATATTTAAAACTAGATCATATCTTTATAAAATACCACAATTCAGATACGCAAAATAACATGTTTGCCTGAAACATTTCAATTCAATTCGATACCCAACAAGCATTACATTGAGACTAGTCATATATATATACATGTCATGATACATATCATTCTCTTTCTGTTTTCTTATAAACACATATCATTTATTTCATTATATCAATATTTCATATACCATAGTTTCCATGTATTCCACATATATTTATTTTCCTCTTCCTTCTCTCCATTCCACATCCTTAATGTATATAGCATTCTTGTAAGTACGATTTCACAATTTACTAATAATGCTCACATCAAACTGTCCACACGAGTCATAGTCACTTACTTATTTATAATTCGAGCTACAGAGCTCAAAATTAAGATCCGTAAATTTCCTCTAAAACTAGACTCAGAGATATTTCCACCATAAAATTTTCATAATTTTTGGTTTAGCCAATTAGTACAGTTTATTCATTGAAATTTCCCCTATTTCACTTTCTGACAGTTCTGACCTCTCTTCACTAAAAATTAATTATCTCACAGTACAGAACTTGGATAATGTTCTTGTTGATTTATCTTGAAAATAGACTCATTATGGATTTTAAAAATATAAGTTTAAGCCTCTAATTATTTTTATCCAAAGTTTTGTGATTTTCCAAAGTCAGAACAGGGGATCAAGTAATCATTCTGAACTAGTCTCACAAAAACATAAATATCTCAAAATATAGAACTCCTTTTATTGCTCTGTTTCTTTTATATGAAAATAGACTCATTAAGATTTAATTTATATCTCATTCAGTCTCTGATTCAATTTCTACTATTTTTGGTGGTTTTTCAAAATCACATCACTGCTACTGTCCAAAACAGTTTTATTACTAATTCACTCTTTCACACTTTCTTTGTATTAACCTCATTTTAACATACATATCACAAATCATTTTCACCATATTTCATACATCACAAGTATAGGCCCATGATCACAAGGTCACCATAAAATCATCCTTATGTATAACTTACTTGTTTATAACCTTACCACATCTTGGTCACTTAATGAACACATCATTCACATAATCAAGTTCCTGCACTTATTCATCACAAAACTCACAAAGCAATACATAGAGAGTCTTCCGTTGAACACTTCGGATCAATCCTCGATACTTGGTGGTTTCAGCACATAGCTCCACCCATCATATAGTTCGGCTCTCTTGTAGGTGGTTTCAGCACATAGCTCCACCCATCATATAGTTCGGCTCTCTTGTACACATGGTGAACACTCAGTACCACCCATGTGACCTAGCCAATTTATCTCGTAACTCTCTTGTCTACATGGTGCCCTTCACCTGGAACCACGCATGCGACCTACCTATATATATCCCGTAGCTCTCTTGTCTACATGGTGTACACATAGTATCACCCATGCGACCTAGCTACATCATAATGTTTTGTAGCTCTCTTGTACACATGATGTGCACTCAGCACCATACATGTGACCTAGCTACGTTCCATCTATATTATTCAATCTTTCCGAATGTTCAACCGGGATTTCTCTCTCCTTTCCAACAATTTCACCAAGCAAGTAATTATCCACAAACATATTTCCAATATTATTATAAAATATCATAATACAAGTAATATTGATGTATTACTTACATATAAACTTACATCTCATTTAATATCAAGGAAATAACATTAAATTACACATTGTCTTATTAAAAATCATATGAACTTACAATTTCCCATAATATCCATAATCATAGAAATCACATTTATGTATGATAACTCAATGCACTTCATGTACCATAGACATATTTTTAAATCAATTCATAAACTTGGTACCATAATCTTTTAATTTAATATAATTCAATTAATTCACTAAATTTAACTTTTAAATATAAATTACAGCATTATTGCTGTATTATTATCATACCAACTTACATACTTTCAACACCTCGGAAATCATAATGAATATATCAATTTTACATTGAAACATGCATAAAGTAATGCTTATTATACATATGAACTTACCTCGATACTAAAATGGCCATTTTACCAACTTTTCCAATTTTCGATTTTTCTATCATTCTAGGTTCAAATCTCATTTTTCAGGATCAAAAACATCATATTTTACTTATTTAATTAATGTACTATTCAAAATAGTCCTTAACTCAAACTTTGGCAAAATTACAATTTTGCCCCTAAACTTTTGCATATTTACACTTTTGCCCCTAGCTCGGGAATTAAACTTCACCCCTTATTCCTATGTTGCATGACATGTTGATCACTTTTCCCTTCTATGGCAACATAAAATTCTCACTCTAACATATACTTATGACTATTAGGTATTTTTACAGATTAAGCCCTTGTACTCGTTTTCACTCAAAACCGAGTAGCACAAGTTGTCTAACATAATTTAAAACCTCATATTCTATTATAAAACAAAAAAATAAACACATTTCACCTATGGGTATTTTTTCCAAATATGAACCCTAGCTTAAATTATTGCTAGAATAAGCTTAATCAAATTACCGGGATTCCAAAAACGTAAAGAACTTAAAAAACGGGGTTATAACGGACTTGCTATTGAGCTTGGAAAGCTTGAAAACCCTAGCCATGGCTTCCCCCATCCTAATTTCGGCCTCCATGAAAAAGATGAGTCAATTTTGGCTTTATTTTCCCTTTTTATTTCTTTTAATTACCAAATGACCAAAATGCCCTTCCTTACTAAACTTTCAAAAATTCCATCTATGTCCAATTTTTGTCCATAACTTAGAAATTGGTCAAATTTCTATTTAAGACCTCCTAATTAATATTTCAAAGCAATTTCATACTAGAAACTTCTAGAATGCAAGTTTTGCAACTTATTCAATTTAGTCCCTAACTTCAAATTGAGCACTTTATGCATAGAATTTCTTCACGAAATTTTCACACAATCATGCAATCATATCATAGACCTCAAAATAATCATAAAATAATTATTTCTATCTCATATTTTGTGGTCCTGAAACCTCTGTTCCAACTAGACCCAATTTTGGGCTATTACATGAATGGTTGGACGTATTCCTCCTCCACAGGCTAATGCGCCACCAAGAAGCTTTTTCAACCAAGTAGCAGAAGAAATATATACCTATAATATCTCCAAATGATCATTCTGTTTTGGAAAAATATTATTTTTCAAAGATAAAACTTTCATGGTGTATGATGAGTCTATATCGTCCTTCATTGAAAATCATGGATGGCAAGTTTTTGGTGTCCATCCTGATGATGTTTTAATAAAGGTTGTTATGGAGTTTTATGCTCATTTAATGTCTCCTAATAATGCTTTTATCTATGTAAGGAGAGCTTTGGTGTTTTTTGATGAATACTCCATTAATGCCCAATATGCCTTGCTTGATGAACAAGATGAACACATCCAGTTAGCCGCTACAATCACCACAACTGGTCTAACTCAAGTTTTGGAAGACCCCTAAATTGAAGGAACCAAATGGACAGTGTCAGGGAAGGACTACTACACCATGGAAATAACCTCGTTGAAACCCAAATGTCGAGTATGGTACCATCTCTTCAAATCTCGCGTCAACCCTTCGACTCACAACTCCACCATTTCTAATGAAATGATGCTACAACTTCATTCCATTATGATAGGAAAGAAAATAAATGTAGGAAAATTTATATTTAAAGAAATCCACCACTACGCCCAAAAGAATGCCAGAAGCCTCAACTTTCCGTCCCTTATCACGACAATGTATCAGCGTGTTAATGTTCCTATTCAAGCTAATGAGAATACTATTCAAAACAAAAGGGCCATCACAAAGTAAATTGCTATGAGGTTTTCAGAGGAGCAAATGCCATGTTATCCACCCTATAGTTCTACAGGTACATCCTCCACTCCCACTTGTACCCCAACAACCCCTTCCATGTAACGCTGTAACGTGTAGGTTTGTGCAAGTGTACAAAGTCATTATCAAGTAATAAGTAAGTATCGAGTTATCGTCTCCACACTGATTGTATTGTGTTAAACAACTTAATTGTAAAATTATACTAACAATTTGGTAAATAAAAACACAATATGGTTGAGAAGTGATGATTAAAATTAAATATATTAAACTAAATGCAATGAACCTTAATGCAAATTTCCCCAAGTATGCAAACTATATGAATGAAATAGATTTTAGCAAAATCAAACACAATTTGCAACAATTATAACATAAATAAACTAGGACAATTACCTTAATTAAACTCAATTTATTATCAACATGCTTAATAACATTCGAAAAAACATTCCATGGCAACTTGATCTTTTATGAGTTTGGAAACCACTTTAGGTCCTTTCGGAATCCTTTACTTAGTAAATACGCATTTTACTGATCCTTATTTACTAAGGGTTTGTAAGAATTCGTGCGAGGTAATAGGGACGTATTAGGTTTGAAATAGCTTAATCACACAAATCTAAAAACTATACAGATAATAAAGCTCGGTTAGAGTTGTTATGCAACCTGCAATTTAATCGGGTTAGGATCTAAATTGAGCATGCACATTTCAATTATGTGTCCACTAGCCATCATCTAGTTAGGATCGCTCAGCTAATTCAAGTGCATTTCAATCACGTATGAACGAAATATAGACTAGATTTTAATTGAAAACATGATCGATTGGGGCACAAACAGTATAAGCATGAATCAAATAAATATTATTTAATCAAAGCAATCATCCTAGCTTAAATAAAATTAAGCTAACATTGTTGTTAAAAAGAACAAAGAACACATAGCAAACATTTTTAGATTAAATTAAAAAAAAGAAAGATTAAACCCAAATCAAAGTGGCAGTCACCCAAGACTCTAACTGATGAGGCTTCTTTGCTTCTTCACTTTGCTCCTTTGCTGATGGATCTCCAAGGTGTGGGAAATAGAAAATGCTAAAGAGAATTGAGAGAGAAGAGAGAATGATGATAGATGAGGGCTGATGGATTAGGAAATGAAGGGGTCTTATTTAAAGGTGAAAAGAGGGGAGTAGTTTGCTAAAAATAGTGGATGTTAACCTCTTCAAATCTCCTTAAATTGTGGCCAGCCATGCTTAGTGGCTTTTGACTTGATTTTTTCTTTATTTTTAAGCAATTTTCATATTTTCACATATTTCATTAATTTATTAAACAATTACTTAGTTTTAACAACAAATTTAAGTAAAAAGGGGATAAATTACATAGGAAAAATCCTATATATTTTTTAGTTTACACACCTCCAAACTTAAAGCATTGCTCGTCCCGATTAATGTTTCTGCATAGCAAAAGGTCTTGCTAAAGCAAAATTGCTAATTGTGTAAGGAACATCAATCTGTCCCATACATGCATTAATAACTTCATGCTCATCGATCTCTTTTATTAACAAGTAATTCACATGCAAACATTTTTGGAGTTTTATGCTAAGTTTCAAAATATGCCAACATGAATCATAGTTGCATGTATGTCACAGCCGCAGATAACATTCTTCATTCAACATAATTTCTTATCAATCAAACAAAATATCATAAGGCTTATTTATGATCTTCGTATGTTTAACTTAGGACTTCCTCTCCACTAATGTGGGTGACATAATCATCAAATCAATAGGTCTTTTATAAGGTTGTAATAGGGCTAGGTTAAAGGTAGGGATTTTAAGAGATGGGACATTTCGGTTCTAAAAATCTTAACCTTTAACTTTGTCTTGGTTTTCTCATAATACAACCTTTTTCTTTAAGTGAACCTTTGGAACACCCCCAAACCTATTTTGAACTCAAGCTCATACATTTTTCCTTTTTGGAGACGGAGCAAACTTTTCTTCGCTCTTCCTTCGGTTTCTTTTTTTTTAAGCATGTGCACATACATCTTTTTGAAAATTTCCTCAAATGTTGATTACCAATACAAATTAAGATGGGTGCATAAAATTGGGATAACTTAATAAGATGGTAATGTGGCTTATAATGTAGGTTCATTGCAATAAAGAGGCCTTTATGCTCAAAATTATAGTTTCAAGGGTCAAATATCATAAGGTTGGCTTGAAAAGGCTTAAATTATCCAAAGAAATAGTGCCTATATAATTTTAGAATTTAAAGTCCCCTAGGATTTCGCCTCAAGAAAGTTATTAAGTCAATTATAAAGATATAAACCTTCATGCATGTCTAATCTCAAAAGAAACTAACTTTTCATGGCAAACATTACTAAGGCTATGATCATACAAGCATTCCATTCTTCATGATAACATACTTTCACTCAAATAAAATCATCATTCATACTTGCATACAAACTATCTCATTAACAACAAAATGTCTCTAAACATTCATTTATTAAAACATACTTATGAAAGAAATGATTGAAACATACTTTGAAACATACTTGAAAAAGAAATTGCGCAATTTATTTGCCTTACCCCCTTTAAAAAGAAGCAATGTCCTCATTACAAGAGAAAAGTAATGAATGAAAACTGAACACCAGGTAGGGTTGTAAAGAAAGAGAGGTGAGTCATTAAGACTGCTTAAATACAAAGTCTTTCCTAATAACCCAATCCTAAACATGTTCAATCCCATTACCACATCACTTAGTCTTTTTCTTTCTAAAGAAGTGTTAAGTTTATTCATGCTTGCTATGTTTTATTCTGCAGAAATTCAATGCTAATTACGAAATAATTAAATTCCTAAGACCTAAAAATAAATAAATAAATAACAAGATACGAATCCCCCATTTTATTTTTTTGACTCTTCCCATTATTTTCTTTAGCTCCATCTCCGCTTGCATCCTCAATATCTTCTATCCATGTCTCAAAGATAGCATCTGGGAACTCAGGAACAAAAGCATTAGAGATACTCTTAAAAATATTTCAAATTGAGTCATCTCTAATTTTTGCATATTTCTAGTAAGTTTGTTGTTGATTGTGCGTGAACTTGCACATATCCATCAAAATTGACAACGCTGATTTCCTTGAAGCACTTGCAGAAGTCGAAATAGGAGTTGTAAGTTCAGGTTCAACACTTAGCCTGACTGGTTCTTCTTCTGGCTCAACCCTTGGTTTAAGGTTTTCAGATCCTTCAACTGGTTTAAGACATTTCAGTTCCTTATCAAATTCTTCCTGTTTAGTGTCTGTAACTAAATTAGCTTCAATCTTAGTTCCATCTGTTGACTCCTCTGTATCTGGCTCAGTTGGCTCTTCTTGCTCACCTTGATTTAGCTCATGCACCCTCTTCATTAATTGGGGCTGGTAATCTTTCAATTACGTCCACCTTTTCTTTAAAGACTTCAATTCCTTTTTTTGAGATTTTATGCCCTAAGACAATCCTTTCCTTAACCATAAAATGGCATTTCTCCCAATTAAGGACAAGATTTGTCTCTTCGCATCTCTTTAGTACCTTAGCCAAATTACTCAAACAAATATCATAAGTGTTACCAAAACAGAAAAATCATCCATGAAAACCTCAACAAAATTTTCAACCATATTAGTGAATATTGCCATCATGCACCGTTGAAGTTTTGCAAGTGCATTGCATAAACCAAAAGGCATTCGCCTAAAAGCAAATGTACCGTATGGACAAGTAAAGGTTGTTTTATGTTGGTCATCCAGAGCTACAACTATTTGGTTATATCCTGAATAGCCATCTTAAAATAATAGAATTCATTACTTGTTAGTCGATCTAACATCTGATCCATAAAAGGCAATGAAAAATGGACCTTCTGAGTGGCTTTATTCAATTTTTTGTAATCAATATGGATTCTCCAACCAGTAACAGTTCTCGTTGGAATCAACTCGTTACGCTCATTTTCAACAATTGTGATTCCACCTTTCTTCAGCACACACTGTATCGGACTTACCCACAACAATCTGAAATAGGATAGATGATTCCTGCATCTAACCATTTGATCACTTCATTTCTCACAACTTCTTTCATAATAGGATTTAGCCTCTTTTTCTCATCAATTAAAGCTATTTCACCTTCTAAAATAATTTTATGCATGCCCAAAACAAAAGGCTTATACCTGGAATATCAGTTGTGGTCCAACCAATTGCTTTTTTAAATTTCTTTAGAACAGCAATTAGTTGCTCCTCTTGATCTTTCATCAGTTCTGCTGAAATAATCACAGGCAAAGTGGAATAGTCACCTAAATAAACATATTTCAAATAGGAAGGAAGTATGTTTAGTTTGAGTTTAGGTGGTTCTTCAATTGACAACTTGGGTTGCACAAATTCTCTAACTTCTAACTCCAACAGTTCAAACCGTGTGGGTTGAATAAAATTTCTTGGATTGGCTTCCATTAAAGCCATCTTTTCTTCACCTTATTCATCCTCCAAAGAGTCAAGATCTAAGGCTTTCTGCAATGGATCTTCTTCAAAATTGCTTTCCATGCAAACCAAGGTTTCTATCTCTTCCATAATTGAACACATTTTTGCTGGATCGGGAAATTTCATCACTTTAAGAATGTTAAAGGTTACTTGATCTTTTTTAACTCGCATGGTGAGTTCACCTTTCTGCACATCAATTGACATTCTTCCCGTGGCTAAGAAAGGTCTGCCAAGGATGACCGACACTTCCTTATCTACTTCAAAATCTAAGACAATGAAATCAACAGGAAAAATAAATTTATCGACTCTTACCAAAACATCATCGATCTTTCCTTCGGGATATGCTAAAGATCAATCCGCTAGCTGAAGTATCACAATTGTAGGTCTTACTTCACCTATCCCTAGCATCTTGAAAATAGACTTAGCCATCAAGTTGATACTCACTCTTAAGTCACACAAAGCTTTAGCACAGTAAGATTCACCAATGTTACAGGGTATAGTAAAGCTTCTTGGGTCTTTCAGTTTTGGTGGCAGTTTGTTCTCTAAGAACACACTCCACTCCTTTGCCAAGGCAACAGTCTCATACTCACTCAGTCATTTCTTCTTGGACAGTATATCCTTCATAAACTTCACATAATTTGACATTTGTTCTAAAGCCTCCACCAACGGAATATTGATGTGTAACTGCTTCAAAACATCGAAAAACTTCTTGAATTGCACCTCCTGTTTTTGCTTGTGTTGCTACAATTTTTGCGGATATAGAGGTGATGGAACTTTTGGTGGAACCAGATAACTCTTCTAAGTAGGTAAATCTATATCCAAAGAAGATGTTAAAGTATCTGAATTTACTAACTTTTGGTTTCAACAGCTGGTTGATTCTTTGCAACGGGCTTATCTTCGACATCAATTAATCAGGGTTCCAGAATTTTACCACTTTGCATAGCCATTGCCTTGATATGTTTTTTACTCAAATTTCTTAGATTCTCAGTAGCACTCGGCAAGTTTCCTTGCGGTCTATTATGAAGCTCTATAGCTAACTGACCCATTTGGTTTTCCAAACCTTTTAATGATGCTGCTTGGCTTTCAATCAAACCATCGTTCTTTGCCATGTATGCTTTTAACAAGTTCTCCAAACTATTTGATGCCTCAGCTTGAGGTGGTTTTGGAGCTTGCTGATTAAACCCTTGAGATTGGTTGGGTTTATACTGTAATAGGTTGTTGTTCGGTCCATTTCCTTGGTTGCTCCAAGAAAAGTTAGGATGATTACGCCATGAAGGATTGTAGAAGTTGGACTGGGGTTATTGTCTACTCCTTTTTTGATGTTGGTTTCTCAAATAGTACACTGACTTGGGATTTGATGGACAATTCTCAAAAGAATGACCTTCCCCACAATACACACAAGAAACTAATTCAAACAGACTTGGTGGCTGAGCTACAAAATGACTAGCACTATTATTTGTAAACTGTTTTAACATAGAGGAAATAGACAATACCTGAGTTGATAACAAAGTGAGGGCGTCAACTTCATGAACTCCAGCTAGACGTCTTCCTGAAGCTATTCTATTTGTTGGCCATTGATAGTTATTACTCATGATCCTCTCGATGATCTCATAAGGCTCATTATAAGACTTAGACAAAATTGTACCATTCACAGAAGCATCTACCATCAATCTTGTTTATGCATTGAGACCATAATAGAATGTCCCCAACTGGATACAATGAGGAATCCCATGATGAGGACACTTACAAAGTAACTCCTTAAATCGCTCCCAAGCCTCATACAAAAACACGTCGTCCAATTGTTGGAATGTTGTGATCTCGTTCCTCAACATAGCATTTTTTTCTAGGCGAGAAATACTTAACCAAAAATCTCTCTGCTAATTCTTTCCATGTAGATATGGAACTTAGTGGCAATGAATTGACCCATTCTCGTGCTTGATATTGCAACTAGTTCAGAAACAACTTCAACCTTAGTGCGTCTTTAGTCACACAGGCTATCTTGAATGAATCACTCATCTCCATAAACAATCGAAGGTGGAGATGCGGATCTTCCGTGAGCATACCATTGAATTGGCCCACTGTTTGAAGCATTTGAAACATCACTGGTTTCAATTCAAATTAGGTTGCCTCAATATCTGGCCTTCTAATTCCTAGATTTAACTCACTGAAAAGTGGCATAGCATATTTCCTGATGCACTGATCCCTATCATCGGCAATAAGGATAGGATTTTGTACACGATCGGCTTCATTACCTTGGTCTTGATTTTGATTTCCAAGGTCCATCTCGACTTGTCTTTAAGCTGTTCATTCACATCTTATTTGTCTGAAAGTTCGCTCAATTTCAGGGTCTAAAGGGAGTAAATCGATAATCCGATCTATGCTCATAAACACCTGAAAATAAAATCACAAAATTTTAAAATAATAAGTTAGTAATGTTAAAAATAAACCAAATTGGAAGTAAATAATTTTAAAAAAATACTATGGAAACAGTTAACAATCCACGGCAACGGCGCCAAAAACTTGTAAAACCTAGGTTTGTGCAAGTGTACACAGTCATTATCAAGTAATAAGTTGTAACACCCATAGCCCGTATTCGTCGCCAGAATAGGGTTATGAGGCATTACTGGACCAGACACAACTTCTAAACGATTACATAAAATCTTAGGTCATTACGAATGCATACATAATAATTTATAAAACACATAGTAAAATTTTACGAAACATTAACATTAAACAAACATCTTATTTCATACTCGAACCCTATCATATTCAAAAACAGTCATATGAATATAATGTGTAACCATGCTTTGAAACATATAGTAACAATTGTTAATTCATAACTATTAAACATACAACAAATACTGTATTAATAAATCTCACAAATATCTCAAGCATAATTTCAAAATTTATAACATTATGCGCATGGTACATATTAGTAGGAACCATTTGATTAATAACGTAAACTTAAAAATTAGCTTACCTAATTTGCATAAAAACAATCATGATTCGTTATAACTTGAATTACTATTCATTTGGTCATTTTCCAATGCCTTAGCCGAATATAAACTTCAAAATACATATGCTTATTCAATGTCCACTTTCATTTTACTCAACCATATCACACGCATGTAACATTGTATAGAATAAATTCCATACATCAACCATAATCTACATTACATGTCAAGCACTTCACAAGTTTATATATATACATAATTTAACCAAACTCTCAAATCAAAAACAAACAAATCAATAAAACATATAAATATAAACATAGTCGAAATGTATAAAATTGAATATTAATCATAGCCATTTATGAATGAACATTAATTTCTTAATTAATCTATTCTCGAATTACTAAGTCATTTACATCTATGACCTATTCGTACACCACATAACCAAATACATAGCTAAATACATATTTTCTCATACTCATTAATGACCCTAACCACAACCAAACCATCCATTATTTTATTTCAACCAATTCGTTAGACAAACATATTACTCAAATAATATGTGTATATCAAACCAATAAATCATATGCCTATATATATATATATGCAAGTGCCGAATCATGATTAACTTACTAACATAATTCATATTCATTTCTTCACTTAATTAAAGCATATTGAACTCACTTTTATCACATTCCATAACCGAATCACTTTGTTACCAAAATACATGGAAAAACTAAATAAAACATGTTTCACATATATATATACATAACATTACTGAATCATCAAATCAATAATTTCATTACCTAAATTCAACATTTAACTGGATACACTCATCAACCAAATTAAATCATTACTATCAAATACAAGACATAGCTGGATCATTAAACAATAGGTAATATATCAAGCATAATTCATACTTATATATATATCATAGTCGATTCAACCAAACCAAATAAAATCATAATTTGAGCATAGCATACAAACCAAACTTAGCACACACAAGAACCATGATCATGATAGCAAATACTTATATATCAAATTAGCCATTTTCGCATGGCATATTATATACAACACTTCAAACATATCCGAAAAGTAGTATAGCCTATACATGCCATAGGTTCGAAATTTAGCTTTTAAGAATACCGATAAATAGACGATAGTGTGATAGACTTCGCTGACGATCCCCGAGCCCGTAACTAGTCTTCAAAATTTATAAAACAAAAGCAAACATACACACACAGTAAGCTATCACAACTTAGTAAGTCATAAGCAAAAAAGCATCTCAATGACATAATCAACTCAATTTAACCAAACTAATTCATGTTATCATAATCACATTTAATCTCAAACTTGCAAATTCATATACAACATATACATTCATATATCAACTTTAACTTGGCTGAAATACAAATATACCTATTATCAAAGTTACCATTCATTTCCAAGGTCATAATATCATCATATAGACGAATATATACACACTTTCATATATGTATACACATGTTTCACACTTTAATATCACATACTTATATCATTTTGCTGAATATAGATTTGCATTCAATATACATATAACCAACTTTATAACATGATTCATATCATCACTTCAAATACCAAAACTTACCTTAATTTCAATACATTAGCTAACACATACCTGTACCTTTTAAATTTGATTTCGCATTTGGTGTTTACTTAGCATTGCCCGTTGAATCATTCAGAATTAAATAGGATACTCAGATAATCGCACATATCGTACAATGCCAACGTCCCAAATAGGGTCTTACTCGTAAACACATATGAGAATTACATATCGATGCCAACGTATTAAGTGTGGTCTTTCTCACTCACACATATCGGAATCACATATCAATGCCAATGTATTAAACGTGGTCTTACTCACACACGCATATCAGAATCACATATCGATGCCGACATATTAAACGTGGTCTTACTCACACATACATATCGGAATCACATATCGGTGCCAACGTATTCAATATGGTGTTACTCGCACACACATATCGAAATCACATATTGATGCCAACGTCTCAGACATGGTCTTACACGTAATCACATATTGATGCCAATGTCCCAGACTTGGTCTTACACGTAATCACATATCAATGCTAACATCCCAGACGTGGTCTTACACATAATCACATATCGATGCCAACGTCCCAGACATGGTCTTACATGTAATCACATATCGATGCCAACGTACTAGACGTGGTCTTACATGTAATCACATACCGATGCCAACGTCCTAGACGTGGTCTTACACGTAATCACATATCGATGCCAATGTCCTAGACTAGTCTTACATGTAATCACATACCGATGCCAATGTCCTAGACATGGTCTTACACGTAATCACATATCGAAAATCCTATTTCATGGCATATGTATCCTAGCTATTCCTACGGTCTGTATAGGGCTTTCGGATGTCATATCTCGGTCTAATCGAATTCGTAAACATAGCTCCCAAGCAATACACATTCGACTACCACATATATACTTTCACATAATTCATTTCAGCATATATATAACTCGTATTTATTTAAAATTTACAACATCTATTTGCTTATAAACTTACCTGGGACAACGATAATCAGAATAGAACAATTATTAGACAACTTTGGTTTTCCCCCGATCCAAATTCGATTTCTTTGGTTCTTGATCTAAACATATTAAAATTAAACTCATTCAAACATAATTTCTTTCAATTTAATCCAAAAACACATAAATGGGCAAATTACCATTTTGCCCTTGACATTTCACACTTTTTACAATTTAGTCCAAATTGCACAAAACACAAAACATGCAAAATTTGCACATATCCTACTTAGGCCGAATGTTACCCATGATCATACAATTCCATACATTTCATTTATTTCACATTTTAGTCCCTCAATTTATTATTTTTACAATTTAGCCCTAATTACTCTAATTCATCAAAAATTCCAATACAAAACATATTAATCCAAAGCATATCTTTCATAATTCATCAACTAACATCACAAAACTTAATTATTCATCAATGGCATAACTCAAAATATTCAAAAAAATTAGAAATTCTAGCCTGGGCTTTTTACATTAACTGCAATGATCTTTAAAACGTAAAAATTATAAAAAAACTGAGCTAGTTACTTACCTTGATTAAGCTAAACAATGGTCGAATATAGCTTTCTTTTCTTTTTTTATTTTCCTTTAGCTAATTTCGGCTACCAAAAGATGAACATGCATGGCTCTTATTAATTTATGATTTATATTATATAACATTATTATCATTTTACTTATTTAACCTTGGTTATAAAATAATCAACCATCATAAACCATGCCTTTAACCGTCCAACTCATTTAGTTATGGCCCAATTGCATTATAAGTGCTTCATATTAATAAGACAAGTTCAATTAAGCAGTTTCATATTTAACTATTAACTTTTCACTATATGCGATTAAGCCCTTTTTATTAAATCGACATCCAAACAGTAAAATTAAAACACAAAAAATTAACACATAATAAACACAGAAAATAATTTTAAAATATTTTTTTGACTTGGATTCGTGATCCTGAAACCACTGTTTCAAATAGGGTCTAAATCGGGTAGTTACAACTCTCCTCCTTAGGGATTTTCGTCCCCAATAATCTTACCGAAGAATAGGCTTGGATAACATTCTCTTACAGTATCATTCTTGCTCGGTGACGAGGGTAAACTGATACAAAATCCATTGTCACACTATCCCATTTTTACTCGGGAATCATAATAGATTATAACAAACTGGATGGCACCTATTGTTGAAGTTTATCTTGCTGATAAATCAACCATTTCGAAACAAAGTCAGAAATGTCTCTTTTCATCCCAGACCACCAATAATGCTGTTCCATATCATTATACATTTTCATACAACTCGGGTGAATAGATAATCAACTGCTATGAGTTCCATTCAAAATCATCTGAATCAAGTTTGAATTTCTTGGAACACATATTCAATTTTTTGAATCTCAGAAAACTCTTAGTATAAAATTGGAATTCTGAATCAGCATTCAGATCACATTGAACTCGCTTTGCTAAAAAATTATTATCGACTTTCTGAGGCTCTCAAAACTATTGAATAAATAAAGGTCTTACTTTTAACTCAGCTATTATCGAACCATCATCAGACATAGCTATATGCGCGTTCATTGCACGCAGAGCAAACAGAGATTTTCAGCTCAAAGCATCCATAACAACATTAGCCTCTCTCAGATGGTAGTCAATCACAAGCTCATAATCTTTTAGCAACTCTAATCATCATCGCTGTCTCAGATTTAGATCTTTCTGAGTCATCAAATATTGCAAGCTTTTGTGATCGGAATAAACATGACATTTCTTACCAAATAGATAGTGTAACACCCCTAACCCGTAACCGACATTGGATTAGGGTTACGAGGCATTACCAAATAGACAGAACATTTCAGACCAATACAGAATAACATATATTAAATATCATTAATTTAGAGGCATTCATCAACAATTCATTTATTAATGAGACCTAAAACATACATTTAAGCAAGGTCAGAACTAAAATGAATGAATTTAGGACTTTCAGAACTCAACCAATTCTTTCAAACTGTTAAAGTCACATGCCCGTGCAACTAGGCCGTGTGTAACACACAGGCACTAGACACGCCTATGTGAACTAGTCCTGCCAAAAATAGGTCCTATACGGACTTTTTCACACGACCAATAGGCACGCCTGTGCACTATGGCCGTGTGATAATTAGCTAGATAGTGACTTTAGGCCACACCCATATGACACGCCCGTGTGTCAAGACCATGTGGTTCTTAGGAGAATACTTTTTTTCTTACACGGCCACAAGGCATGCCCGTGTCCCCTGACTGTGTGGCACCAAGTAGGCTTGGTTTAAGCCAAATTTGCCACCCCATTTTGGGTCCAATCCTACAAACAATAATATACAACATTCATACCAAAATTTCCAACCAATTCCATGCTCAAAACATGCTTCATTATAACAAAAACAAATTAGCTCATAAAACACTACAACCATACATCATTTGGCACAATCAACCAAATACCAAAACTATATACAACATTTCATTTGCTAGCCAACTCCTATGGCATAATATATACACATCAAAACTTATATACAAAGACCTTCTAGCCTATACATGCCATACTTTAAAATATGTACACTTTCAGAAGTACCAAAATGAGATCGATAGTGTGGTGACGATCCTCGATTATCCCCGAGCCTTTAGTAGCTACGATAACTGTAAAACAGACAGTAAACACATAGAGTAAGCTACAAAGAGCTTAGTAAGCCAAATACAATTCAACCATAAAGATTCATAACCATTTCATAGAATATTTCATACTTAACCATGCACATTTGTTTGCATATATGTCATGCTTCAATTCCAATTCTATACATATTTCACAAAGACAGAGTTTTTCATATTCAGAAATTTAGTACGATACAAACGTACCTGCATAGGTTATACATTTCATATACTTAATCTCAGATTTCGTACTCAATCATCAGACGCGTCAGAAATGATACAAATGCTCATAAACAAGTACAATGCCGACGTCCCGGACGTGGTCTTACATGTAACTCAATGTCGATGACTCTGTCTCAGACAGAGTCTTAAACAAAATCAGATACGATGCCGATGTCCTAGACATGGTCTTATACGTAAATCTAAATCGAGGCCTGTGTCCTAGACATGGTCTTATAGGATGTCTCAGACAAATGTCAACTTTACTTAGGAAAATACAGAGCTTTTCAAATATTATCATATTATCATACTTTACTCCAAAGATAATCATCAGACACTCAAGGCCATCCAATATAGATTATAGTTTATATGTGTAGAATTTATTAAAATTAACAGGTAATTGTAATTTGACTTACCTCAGACGGATTTTGTACGAAACGAGTCGACTATTTGACTATTTTAGACTTTCCTCGATCTAAGTTTGATTTTCTTTGTTCTCGATCTAATACAATACAAATTCAACCATTTAATCATTCATTTCATTCAATTTAATCCATATACACATATTTAGGGCACTATACATTTTAGCCCTTACATTTTCACACTTTGACAATTTAGTCCATTTTTCACAAAATCACAAATATGCAAAATTCACCAAGACTATAGCTTGGCCAAATATACATAGCTTCCATACATGCCCAAATAACATAATTAATTCATAATTTAGTCCTTCAAAACCCCATTTTCACAAATGAGTCCAAATGACTCTATTACATCAAAATTCAAAGACAAAACTTATAACCCATCTACCAAGCCTTCATAATTCATCCAAAAACATTTCAAAACTCATATATCAACAATGGCATCTCATGAAATCTTTAACAGAAACATAAATTCAGACATGGGCTTTAAAGAACACGAAGCAATGATAACACGAAGCAATGATCATAGAAACGTAAAATTTACTAAAAACTAGGTTAAAATGGACTTACAATTGCTTCCTCAAAGTGCCGAATTATTTTGAGCATTCAAACCCTATTTCCATGATAATATTCGGCCAAAAATGATGAACATGCAAAACCATTTCATGCTTTATTTTATTATAATTACATTTATTAAACCATTTACTAAAATACCCTTGCATTTAAACATTAATAAACCATTTACTAAAGTCCAACAAGGTCATTTAATACATTACATGGTCAATTAACCACATAAGGACCCATTAGTCCAAAGCCATTTCAAATACATCCTTTAAACATGCAGCATACTAATTTCACCTTTTATGCGATTAAATCCTTTTTGTATAATCGAGCACAGAAACAGACAAATTAAATCACAGAAATTTCATAGATGCAAATTCATTCATCATGGACACATAAAATAATATTAAAATATTTTTTAGACTCGGATTTGTGGTCTCGAAACCACTATTCCGACTAGGGTCAAAACTGGACTATTACAGATAGTGATGCCATATTATCAATGCAAACACGATAGTTACCAAATCCAGATCGTATGTTAAATAGTTCTTTTTGTACGGTTTTAAATGTCTCGAGGCATAAGCTATGACTTTGCTTTCCTACATCAAAATACAACCCAAACGATTCAAAGATGCATCACTATAGATAACAATTTCTTTAACCGATTCTGGCTAAACTAGCACTGGAGCTTCGGTCAACAGAGCTTTCAATTCTTTTATTTTGATTGATGTCATTCTATACGAAAATATCGATATCAGAGTCATCCCAGGCACTAACTCAATACTAAACTCTACCTCTCGGATCGGTGGCAAACCCAGTAAGGTGACACATCCGGATACTCATACACAACTGGTACTGATTCAATTTTCTTTTCAGTCACTTTAGAATCAAGCACATAAGAAAAGTAAGCTTCACAACTCTTTCTCACATATTTCTGAGCTAACATCAAGATACCTGTAACACCCTAAATTTGGGGCCTAGAAGAGTTGGGCTTTGAGTCTGGGATTCGGATAGAAGAAAACCTGAATAATTAAGAAGTTTTAAATATTATTGTTTAAGAAAAAAATTTTGAATTAAATTACTACTAGAAAATTTTTATTGTATTTATTATTACGGATATTTTAAATTTTTATAAAATTTTAATTAGTATTTTGAGATAAAATTATTATTATTAGAAAAATATTACTGTATGTATGTTTGAAAAATTTTATGAAAATTATTATTACTTACTGTATTATTAATATTTGAAATTTTTATTATTAGATATATTTATAAAATTATTGTTGTTTTGGTGTTCTGAATATTGGAACTGTGTTTAAATGTGTTAGTGGGCCTTTAGAAGGCCCAAGCCTAAGTTAAACACGGTAAAATATCAAGGTTGGATTTTAAGTGAATAGGAGACTTGGCTAAGTGAGCTTTTAAGAAGAACTTCGTAAATTACGACACAAATAAGGCCTTGGTAAAGTGGCAAGGTGGGGCTACTAAGTTCCTAAAAAAATGGCGTCTGGGAAGGAATTAAAGGTCCAGGGTTCAAGTTGCAAGATAGGCATATTGTTACTTTTTAATTTTAGGCATGTGCCGGGCATGTGATCACTTAAGTGAATTTTGGCAAGGGCCTTAGGGAGGTTGGGCCGATTGTTTTAGTTGATATTAGGGTTAGGTTCTTTTCTTTTTCTGTCTTGGAGAATTAGGGTTAGCCACATGAAAGCTTTCACTGCCATTCATCCTTTCTGAGTTCTCACAAAAGCCGAAAACGCAAATTTCTTCTCCTTGGTGCCGAGTTCTTCTTCCTCTCTTTTTCTTCCATTTTCTTTCTTCCTTTTTACTTTTTATTCTAGCCAAAACCTTCTCATCACCTTACTCACCTCCTCTGTAAATCCCATCCTCCACAAAACTTCCATAGCCGATTGCCATAAAAGCCGAAATCTCGAAAACTCACTTCTTGTGCCGATTTCTCTAAGACAAAGTCCTTCAATTATTTTTGTTCTCTTTGATCAACTTTCATCTTCTCTAAACCCTTAGTATCTGTCGGCAAATCGTCATCTTCTTCATCACTTAAAAAGCCGAAATACCATAGATTTAGGGACTTATAGCTGAAACTTCAGATCTCCTGGATTCAAGTTCTACTATCATTTAGAGGATAGATCTGCATTAGATCTGCGTAGAAATCAAAGAGGAATAAGTGGTAAGTGTTCATCACATTAGATCTAGTCTTATTTTACAATATAGAAAAGTCGAAGTCCCTAAAATCTAGGGAGGCTGTCTATTTGGGCATAGGGCTTTAAGGGTCTTTAACCGACAATTTATTTTGGTGATTAGTGTCTTCTAGAAGTTTGATTGAAGGCTTGGATCTTTGGAACAACTAGACTTAGAGCTAGTCATCAGTTTTCGGCAAAAAGGTAAGATTCTAAAGGCTGTAGGGGCATGGTTCAAATATGGGTTGCTGAATATTACGATTGGTTGTTGTGGGTTGCAAACTAAGAATTGTGGTAATCAATTGTAGGACATCGTAAGGGATCTCAGTAGCAGTCATCGCGAAACAGGTGTGTATCGAACGCCCTCTCATAGTTCAAATCGACAAAAGCCGAAATGGCGAAAATCTAGCATTTCGTGGGCTTGTGAGTGTGCGAGTGCTCACAAGACGTTGAGAAATCATTAGATCTAAAATTGCAAAGTGGTAAGTTAGTCGTGTGTGAAATTTCGTGCACTTCGGTAATTGGGCCTCGATAGGCTAAAATTGGGCCCAATGGGCTTACGGGCTCATACTGGTTAATAAATAAAAAATAATAATAATAAAAATATATAATATAAAAAATAGGCAATAAGTATGTTCTGTTAGACTGTAGAATCGAAACTGCTTAAACCGGTAAACTGGTCATAAAACTTGAGTTAAATGGGCTTAAATTGCTAATGGACACTGTAAGGCCCATTAGGGGTTTTAGGGCCTAATGGCTAAATTTGTGAAATTGAGATAAATAAATTATTGCGATGAAAAATGGGCTAGTAAGGACCGTAACATTCATGAGAACCCTTAAAACTGATAAATTACTGAAATACCTTTATAGGTGGAAAATTTACATATTTACCCCTATGAGCAAAATTACTGATATACCCCTAGGGTTAAGGTTGACCTGAATGCATGTTTGACTATTACTATTTACTGCATGCCATGTTATTATTATCTGATAAGGTTGACCTGAATGCATGTTTGACTGTTACTATTTACTGCATGCCATGTTATTATTATCTGATGCATGGGACTGGGTTATTGATGAAGGAAGTACTGAAAGTGGCTTGACCATGTACTGGAGGCTTTGCCTCAACTTACTGATATCTGAGCAGCAATGCTGCAACTGTAGAGTGTAGGGCTGGATGGTTGAGCTATTCCCCACATGGAGTGTAGGGCTGGTACGGGTGGAGTGTAGCGGTTGATTGTAGGCTGGGTTGGGTTTGCATACATGAATATGTCTATTCTGTTCTGGAATGGGCCTATGGGCCATACTGTTATCTGAAAAGGGGCTAAGGCCCAGTTTATTGTATTTTGAAAAGGGCTTCAGCTTAGTACCCACTGTTATCTGAATAGGGCTTAGGCCCAATAGGCTTGAGCTGACTTGGGCTCTGGATGGGTTTTCTGTAACACCCCGTACCCGAGTCCGTCGCCGGAGTCGGACATGAGGGGTTTGCAGACTTAAATCACTTCTTTGCACAATCCATTTTAAATTTTCCAGGCAAGCTGGCTAACTGCGTCACTGTCATCTTAAAATCATATCTTGAGTTTCAAAACTCAAAAATCAGCTTCGTGATTTTTCCCTAAAACTAGACTCATATATGCATCTATAAATTTTTTTCTAGAATTTTTGGTCGGGCCAATTAGTACAGTTTATTAGTCAAATTCTCCCATGTTACAGGGATCGACTACACTGACCTTTGCACATTACGACTTGGATATCTCCCTGTACAAGGCTTAAATGCTGATGTCGTTTGTTTCTATAGAAACTAGACTCAAAAGGGAATCTATTCATATATGGCATGACTTCTAATTATCTCTGGTTAATTTATAATGAATTTCCAAAGTCGGAACAGGGAATCCAGAAACCGTTCTGGCCTTGTCTCACGAGAACCTGAATATCTCTTAACATACTGTCCATATGATCGTTTCGTTACTTTTCTATGAAAATAGATTCATCAAGGTTCGTTTACATAATTTATTCACTATTTAATTCCATTCCTACTATTTTTAGTGATTTTTCACATCCACATCACTGCTGCTGCCCGCATCTGTTTTTTTAAGGTAAACTTTACCTATTCCAAAGGTGATCAAGAATAACCCTTCCCATGGCTAACCGTTACCAACATTTCCATACCTCTCGATGGACAACATACAAAACGATTATAATGCTATGATCAAAGTATATTTAAGCCATTTTCGCATGGCTATCCAAATTTACACAAAACCGAAGGGTACATGACCAACAACAAAAGGGTAGTCCTATACATGCCATTTCAAAGTTCAACCAAAATTGTACCAAAAGGGGGCTTTGATAGTGTGGGCGACTTCGACTTCAAAATCCCGAGTCCGATAGCTGAAGAACCAAAATCTATAAAACAGAGAATCAAAGAAACGGAGTAAGCATTAAATGCTTAGTAAGTTTTGAGCAAAGAATTTAGACACAACCAAAGTATAGCATTCATGAAGCTAAACAGATAATTTCATATGCACAAATTTTCAATATCATACTTACTTCACATTACCAACCCTTATATTCATACACAAAGATTAACTTAGCCAAAGGCCGGTAGCTCATTTATCAACTGAGCGAATACTTATTTGTAAGGGCTCAACTAATTCAAAGCACATACGAAACATACCTCAATGTTGGGATGTTACAAGCGTATTAACTGAAATTTTTACAGCAAGATCGTTCATTCCCGAATCACGTACCTTCGGGATTTTACCGGATATAGCTACTCGTTCAAATGCCTTCGGGACATAGCCCGGTTATAGTAACTCGCACAAATGCCTTCGGGACTTAACCCGGATTTAGTAACTCGCACCAATGCCTTCGGGCTTAGCCCGGAATTAGTAACTCGCACAAATGCCTTCGGATCTTAGTCCGGATATGGTCACTTAGCACAAAGCCTTCGGGACTTAGCCCGAACATCATTCGAATAACCATGCACATTTAACAATAAATCATGACACATTCGTATTTTATTTTCATTAGCAAAACTCAAACACAAGACACTTATCACTCTTGCAATTTCAGCTCAATAGCCACACACAAAGAGCATGATTTTGATTTGCTTAAAACATGATCTAATCAAATCATAATTTAAGCTCTATTACTCAAGAACTTACCTCGGATGTTGTCGAATGATTTCGATGGCTATTCGACCACTTTTTCCTTCCCTTTATCGGATTTAGATCCCCTTTGCTCTTGAGCTTAATTAAACAAATAAATTGATTTAATCATTTGAGCATCGAAAAGAGGAACACAAGGCACTTAGCCCATATTTATACATTAGACATTAAAGTCACATACAGGTGAAATCATTCATCAACTCAACATATTAACCCACACTCCCTTTTAGCCGATTGTCCTAACCAAGATAAAGGCATCAATATGCTTGCCTCTAACCGAATGCATGCAACACAAATCTTCTCATGTGGCCGAGTATGCATGTATATGTTGAGGCCAATTATATGCTTAATACTTCCCACAAGTATGGTTACTTGTATTGGTTATATACCGTTTCGTTTCAAATTCAAAACTCGGCTAATACGCATTTATACACTAGTAATCAAATACTAAAATTTTGCATTTTATCTTACTACCATTTCACATCTACTTTCTACCATGGCCGAATGCATCAAGACACCATTTACCCTTATATTTACCATAGCCGAAAACCTTACTCATTCCAAAAATTCAAATCTCAACTTGGTCACAAAAATAACTTGATATCTCACCAACACAACATCAACACCAAGCAAGAATGATGCATCCATGGTCGAGTGTCATTTCCATCACATAGCAAGATTTAGACCATGGGCTAGGTAGAACTCAAGCTAACAACTAAAACATGCATGCATCTCATGGAACATCATCAAACATACCTTAGCCTAGTTACATGCATGGCCGAACCTCTTCAACCTTTCTTCTTCCTTCCTCCTTAAAATTTTCGGCCAAGGATGAACCAAAGGATGAACACTTTTTTTTTGCTTTTCTTTCCTTCAACTCACGGCAATGGGGGGCCAATCACACACATCCTTTCTTTTCTTTTTTTTTTGTTTCTCATCCTACTAACACTAATATTTTATTGCCCATGCTCTTTATTTTATTAATCCTTACATAATGCACTACCCCAACATGTTTATGACATGTTTTTAGCCATAACATCTTGTCCACCCATGCTCTTTATTTTATTAATCCTTACATAATGCACTACCCCAACATGTTTATGACATGTTTTTAGCCATAACATCTTGTCCACCCATGCTCATGGCCGGCCACTACATATTAGGGGGGGAAAATTGACATGCAAGTCCTCCCTTTTGATTACATGCACTATTAGGTCCTTGTAGATTAGCCTATCACATTTCAAAAATGTCACCCATAAGTCCTTTTGACTAAATTCACATGCAATTTACTAAATCGAAGCCTAAAACTTTCACACCTTCATAATCACATATTTTAGACAATAAATATCACATTCAAATAATTTGGTGACTCGGTTTAGCGGTCCCGAAACCGCTTTCCGACTAGGGTCACTTTAGGGCTGTCACATTTTCCATACATACTGAGTTTTCCAAGCTCACCCCCTTTCTCTTCCATCCTTGCAGGTGAGCCCTAGTTGGTGGACTTGGAGCTGGCCGAGATTTAGAGTGGCCACAAAGATTAAATTTCTGGTTTTTTTTAAATAAGTTTCAATTAGCTTCCTTTAAAATTTCGCATTTATTTTTGATTATTTATATTTGACTCACCTCCTGTTTTCTTGTAATAAGCTTAAAGTGTGGCAATGGATGTGTGCATGTCTAGGATTGGAATATGAAAGAGCTAGCTACTTAAGCAGTCTAATTGACTCACCTCCTGTTTTCTTGAATCCTACCTGGTGTGCAGCTTCCATTCACTTTAATTTAAAATGAAAATGTTCTTTAAACACTAAGAAAGATTTTAGATAAAACATGACTTCTCTAATAACGCTTCAATGTGACACGCCAGATTTGGTCGTAACGTCTAGGCCGGGTTTGGGGTGTTACAATACCACTATCGGTAAGCCATTCAAATCATTAGACTCAATCCAATTAATCTCACCATTTTGGCGTCTCAAATTAATAGTCTTTCGTTTGTAGTTTACAACAGCATCGTGCAAAGTCAACCAATCCATACTCAAAATTATATCAAACTCGTCGAATGGTAACAACATCAAATCAGCTGGAAAACATGAATCTTGAACCATCAATGGACAATTCTTACACATTTTTCCAACCAGAACACACTGACCCAAGGGGTTCAATATTCTAATCACAAACTCATCAGACTCTACAGGTAAAGTCTTACTGGATACTAAGGTCTCACATACATAAGAATGAGTCAAACTAGGATGCAATTACACTAGTATCATAGACAGTGAATATACCAGTAATAACATCTAGGGTTGAAGCCTTCTCGCTAGCGCGAATAGAATAAGCTTTGGTAGGTGTACGAGCCTCAGATCGAACTGCTGTGTCTTTAGTTCCTCTCTGACTGCTACTCACATTACCTGTATTTCTAGGTGGTCTACCTCAAGCTAACATGTTACTCGGTCTTGCACTCTATATGATATTTTGATCGGCTAACATAAGGCACTCACGAATGAAATGATCCATCGACCCACATTTAAAACAGGTCTGACCAAGCAATCTACAGTTTCCAGGATATCGTTCACCACAATGCCTGCACTCAGGTCGATTCGTCCAGACATTACTAACACTAGTAGTCGAAATGCCTCGTGAACTCACATGTGGCCTATCTCGATCACATCTAGAAAAACCTGCAGTATTCTTTGATCGGCTAAAATCATCCCTGAATTTCCTCGATGCTGATGAAATGTCTTACCCGATGATCTCTTATGGGAATCTCTGGCTTCAAAATCAGCTTTTCTTTTCCTTTCTTTTCGTATAACTTGGGAAGTTATAGGAACTTGAGTGGTAGAGGTTGTTTAGCAGCCAGGTTCTTCCAAAAGAACTCCATAAACAACTCATTCATTAGCTGGAAGAAGGCTTGCTTAGCCTCTCCCTCTATACTACTTGAAATCGGCCTAGAATCAGCCGGTACTACCCCCTGAGCAGGAGTGGGCATATTACTTTTTACGTCATCCATTACGACTTGATTGGAATCCATTTACTATAATAAAACATTTTTAATTGTTAGGAATCATCACAATATTGCAGTTTATAATTATAACATGTATAGCTAGACTCACACATGCTACGTTAGTCCTAGAACTGACTAAACCGTAGCTCTAATACCAATCAAATGTTACACCCCTAACGCGTATCCATCGTCAGAATGGGGTTATGAGGCATTACCAGACCAGACACAACTTCCGAACGATTACATAAACTCTTAGGTAATTACAAATGCATACATAATAATTTATAAAACACATAGTAAAATTCGAAACATTAACATTAAACAAACATCTTATTTCATACTCGAACCCTGTCATATTCAAAAATAATCATATGAATATAATGTGTAACCATGCTTTGAAACATATAGTAACAATTGTTAGTTCGGAACTATTAAACATACAACAAATACTGCATTGATAAATCTCACAAATATCTAAAGAATAATTTTGAATTTTATAACATTATGCGCATGGTACATATTAGTAGGAACCATTTGATTAATAACTTAAACTCAAAAATCAGCTTACCTAATTTGCATAAAAACAATCATGATTCCTTATAACTTGAATTACTATTCATTTGGTCATTTTCCAATGCCTTAGCCGAATATAAACTTGCTAAATACATATGCTTATTCAATGTCCACTTTCATTTTACTCAACCATATCACACGCATGTAACATTACGTAGAATAAATTTCATATATCAACCATAATTTGCATTACATGCCAAGCACTTCACAACTTTATATATATACATAATTTAACCAAACTCTCAAATCAAAAACAAACATATCAATAAAACATATAAATATAAACATGGTCGAAATGCATGAAATTGAACATTAATCATAGCCATTTATGAATGAACATTAATTTCTTAATTAATCTATTGCTAAATTACTAAGTCATTTACATCTATGTCCTATTCATACACCACATAACCAAATACATAGCTAAATACATATTTTCTCATACTCATTAATGAGCTGAACCACAACTGTAATGCCCCGAATTTTAGGCCTAGAAGTATTAAGTCTTGAGCATGAGAAAGTTAGGAGATTGCACATAAATGTTAAGTTGTGCAAGAAAGTGACACAATTGTATGTCTGCCTCAGTGGTTATGTGTTCTAGGAGTGTCTGAGAAGTCTTGGGTTCAAGCCTGGGCAGGTGCAAAAAGATTTGTTTTTAATGGATAAATCTCAGTCTCTAGAAATGTAGGTTTTTGTCTGGTGGCCGAATAATTTTGGGGCCCCTTTCGGGTATCTTGTTGATTTGCATATTCGATTTTTATAGTTACTTCATTCCTCTTGTGAGTAATTTCCTACTCTCTTTGCCTGAACCCTCACTTGTTTCCCTCTAAACACTTTCGGTATTTGACAAGTTCTTCTCTCGGTTTCCTGCTTGACTGACTACTCCATCTTCTTCCTCCCTCAATCCGTTTGTTGTTTGGCCGAATGCTTCTCTTCCCTTCTTTGCTCTTTTTCCCTCTCCAATCGTTTCCCTTATCATCTCTTCTCCTTTTGTTTACTTACTAAATACACTTTTCTTTACTCCTCTCTTTCTTAACACTTTCTTCTTATTAACCATTCATCTTAGTACCTTGACCGTTTACTGTATCTCTCCTCTCTCTTTGCTCTCTGACGATTTTTGGGGTAATTGCAAGTGCTCAATTTTGCGCTTGGTTGTATCTGAGGGCTTGGGTGTAATCCTTTCTCGACTGATAAGATCAAAAGGGCTTCGGTTGATTTAGTCAAGGTAAGGGGTATCGATTGAATGTTTTAGTGTATTAGTATAGTGTTATTTGATGCTGGTTGATTAAGTGTTTACCTATGTTCGATTGGTGCATAGGAACTTTCGCAAGAAAAGGAAAAGGGTCCTTAGTTGGCATAGAGTGGACGGATCTCTCCTCGTGGCTGGTTCAAAGGTATGTTGTTGTGTGGGTTTAATGATTAGGATAATGGTGTATATGCAATTGGGTACTGGATTAAGTGTGTAATTGAAGATTGTTGTTTAAGTGTAGGATTCAGAAGTTCGGGCATTCTCTTCTCTCGGCAAATAGAAGCAAGGTGTGTGTAAAAACTACCCAAATCGTTAATCGGCAAATGCCGAAAAATGTGAACATTAAGACTACACGGGCGTGCGCTCGCTTGTGTGCTAATCTGAACGCATAAACGTAGGCATTTGATCGTAGAGGCCACTATGAGCGATTTCATGGGTTTAGGTCGTTTTGGGCCACGTGTGGGCCCTATGGGCATGTAGGCCCCACACGAATAAACCACACGAACATGTGGAGATGATTGGGCCAGACTTGTAATTCACACGGCCAAGGCCATTTCTAGTCCATGGGGCCCACATGGGCCCGCATTATGGGCCGTGGGCCCATTTTCACGATTTGACCTTTAAGGTTGCACGAGTCACCGGAGACGACTGTAGACCTTCTGTTGGGTTGGTAAGTGTACCTAGACCCCTAATCGATAAAATGACTATTTTACCCTTATGTGGTAAAATGACTGTTTTGCCATTATGTGGTAAAATGATTGTTTTGCCCTTATGTGGTAAAATGACTATTTTTCCTTATATGGTAAGATGACTGTTTTGCCCCTGTGTGATGTATATAAATATATGTAAGTATATGACTGTATTTTAGCATGCCATTTGAACTGTATTGGATACATGTATAATATTATGACATGTGGCATGATGCATTGCATGGGGATGGGTTTTTATATGATTGGAGGAAATGTACTATACTGGCAGCTCTGCTGCAAATCACTGATGGCTCTAAGCCTATTATATTGGTAGCTTTGCTGCAAATACTGTTTAGTACTGTAATCGATACTACTTGGAGTGTAGGGATGGGTGAGTTGATTATATCCCTGCATGGAGTGTAGGGTTGGACAGAGATGGAGTGTAGAGGCTGGATGGGTAGGACTTGCATACTGTTTAAATTGTTACTACACTGATTACTGTTATTGCACTGATTACTGTTACTGCATTGGGCCAAGGCCCAAACACATGACTGTTTCTGTATTGAGATGGGCTAAAGCCCAAACTGATATTGTCACTATTTCTAAAAATGGCTTAGGTCCAGACTGTGCTTATTTTCTGACTGTTGCTTATATGGGATTACACATCGAGTTTTCATAAACTCACCCATCTGTTTATCTGTATAGGTAATGCCTAGGCTTGGGTGGATTGGTGCTGCGAGGGACTCAAAGGCGGCCACACAACCGCATTTACTATCATATTTGCCATATTTTTATAAGTAATTTTAAATTTGGGTATTTTTACTGTAATAAGGCCTCTATAGATTTTAACTTTAATTTGGGTTTTTATTTGCTTTGGTTTATAATTGCTAGAGATAGGAAAACTCGAGTTTTCAAGTGAAACAATGTTTTTACAAGGTAAAAGCAAGTACGCAACTGTTTTAAAAAGCTTCTGCAATAAATAATGTTTTAAAATAAATGGCGATTTAATACGATTAACTCTTTGCTAAAAAACTTATTTTGGAAACAAACGAGACATCCTAAAACTATCGTTAAGGTCACTAAGAGTTTAATTATAGAACGGGTTTTTCCACGAAGTTATGTTTTTCGAAAAACACTTCAATGTGACATCGCCAGATCCGACCATAACGTCTAGGCCGAGTTTGGGGTGTTACAACAACCAAACCTTCCATTATTTTATTTCAACCAATTTGTTATACAAACATATTAGTCAAATAATATGTGTATATCAAACCAATACATCATATGCATATATATATACATGCAAGTGTTGAATCATGATTAACTTACTAACATAATTCATATTCATTTCTTCACTTAATGAAAGCATATTGAACTCACTTTTATCACATTCCATAACCAAATCACCTTGTTACCAAAATACATGGAAAAACTAAATAAAACATGTTTCACATATATATATACACATAACATTCTCGAATCAACAATTCATTAATTTCATTACCTAAATTTAGCAATTAACTGAATACACTCACCAACCAAATTAAATCATTACTATCAAATACAAGACATAGCCAAATCATTAAACAATAGGTAACATATCAAGCATAATTCATACTTATATATACATATCATAGCCGATTCAACCAAACCAAATAAAATAATCATTTGAGCATAGCATACAAACCAAACTTAGCACACACAAGAACCATGATCATGATAGAAAATACTTATATATCAAATTAGCCATTTTCGCATGGCATATTATATACAACACTTCAAACATATCCGAAAAGTAGTATAGCCTATACATGCCATAGGTTCAAAATTTAGCTTTTAAAAATACCGATAAATAGACGATAGTGTGAAAGACTTTGCTGATATCCCCGAGCTCATAACTAGTCTCCAAAATCTATAAAATAAAAGCAAACATACACACAGAGTAAGCTATCACAGCTTAGTAAGTCATAAGCAAATAAACATCTCAATGAAATAATCAACTCAATTTAACCAAACCAATTCATGCTATCATAATCACATTTAATCTCAAATTCGCAAATTCATATACAACATTTACATTCACGTATCAACTTTAACTTGGCTGAAATACATATATATCCTTTATCAAAGTTATCATTTACTTCCAAGGTCATAATATCATCATATAGATGAATATATATACACATTCATATATGTATATACACGTTTCACACTGTAATGTCACATACTTATATTATTTTGTCGAATATAGATTTGCAATCAATATACATATAAGCAACTTTATAACATGATTCATATCATCACTTCAAATACCAAAACTTACCTTAATTTCAATACATTAGCTAACACATACTTGTACCTTTTAATTCGATTTCGCATTCGGTCTTTACTTAAAATTGCTCGTTGAATCATTTGGAATTAAATAGGATACTCGGATAGTTTCACATATTGTACAATGCCAACGTCCTAGACGTGGTCTTACATGTAATTACATTCGATGCCACTGTCACAGACAGGGCCTTACTTGTAAACACATATCAGAATCACCTATCGATCCAATGTATTAAACGTGGTCTTACTTGCACACATATATCGCAATCACATATCGATGCCAACGTATTAAACGTGGTCTTACTAACACACACATATCGGAATCACATATCGATGCCAAAGTATTAAACGTGGTCTTACTCGCACACACATATCAAAATCACATATCGATGCCAACGCATTAAACGTGGTCTTACTCCCACACACATATTGGAATCACATATCGATGCCAACGTATTAAATGTGGTCTTACTCGCAAACACATATCAGAATCACATATTGATCCCAACGTCCCAGATGTGGTCTTACACGTAATCACATACCGATGCCAACATCCTAGACGTGGTCTTACACGTAATCACATATCGATAACAATGTCGCAGACATGGTCTTACACGTAATCACATATCGATGCCAACATCCCAGACGTGGTCTTACACATAATCACATATCGAAAATCCTATGTCATGACATATGTATCCTAACTATTCCTAAGGTTCGTACAGGGCTTTCGGATGTCATATCTAGGCCTAATTGAATTCGTAAACATAGCTCTCAAGCATATACACATTCGACTACCACTTATATACTTTTACATTATTCATTTAATCATATATATAACTCGTATTTATTTAAAATTTACATCTATTTGCTTATAAACTTATCTCGGACAACGATAATCAGAACAGAACGATTATTCGACAACTTTGGTTTTCCCCTGATCCAAATCCGATTTCTTTGGTTCTTGAGCTAAACATATTCAAATTAAACTCATTCAAACAAAATTTCTTTCAATTTAGTCCAAAAACACATAAATGGGAAAATTACCATTTTGCCCTTGACTTTTCACACTTTTTACAATTTAGTCCGAATTGCACAAAACATAAAACATGCAAAATTTGCACACATCATGCTTAGGCTGAAAGTTACCCATGCTCATACAAGTCCATACATTTCATTTATTTCACATTTTAGTCCCTCAATTTATTATTTTTGCAATTTAGCCCTAATTACTCAAATTCATCAAAAATTCCAATACAAAACATATTAATTCAAAACATATCATTCATAATTCATCAACTAACATCACAAAAATTAATTATTCATCAATGTCATAACTCAAAATATTCATCAAAATTAGAAATTCAAGCATGGCTTTGTACATTACACTGCAACGATCTCAAAAACGTAAATATTATCAAAAACCGAGCTAGTTACATACCTTGATTAAGCTAAACAGTGGCCGAATATAGCTTTCTTCTCTTTTTTTCTTTCCCTTTAGCTAATTTAGGCTACCAAAAGATGACCATGCATGGCTTTTATTATTTTATGATTTATATTATATAACATTATTATCATTTTACCTATTTAACCTTGGTTATAAAATAATAAACCATCATAAACCATGCCTTTAACCGTCGAACTCATTTAGTTTTGGCCTAATTGCATTATAAGTGCTTCATATTAATAATACAAGTTCAATTAAGCACTTTCATTTTTAACTATTAACTTTTCACTTTACACTATTAACCATTTTTTAATAAATCGGCATCCAAATAGTAAAATTAAAACATGAAAAATTAACACGTATAAATTCACACATAATAAACATAGAAAATAAATTTTAAATATTTTTTAACTCGGATTCATGGTCCCGAAACCACTATTCCAAATAGGGTCTAAATCGGGCTATTATATAAGTAAGTATCGAGTTATCGTCTCTACAGGGATTGTATTTGTGTTAAATCACTTAATTGTAAAATTATACTAACAAATTGGTAAATAAAAACACAATATGGTTGAGAAATGTTGATTAAAATTGAACATATTAAACTAAATGCAATGATCCCAAATGCAATTTACCCTAAGTATGCAAACTATATGAATGAAATAGATTTTAGCACAATTAAACACAATTTGCAACAATTATAACCAAAATAAACTAGGACAATTACTTTAATTAAACTCAACTTATTATCAACATGCAATTTACCCAAATGCAACTCAATCTTTCATGAGTTTGGAAACCACTTTAGGTCCTTTTAGAATCCTTTACTTAGTAAATACGCATTTTACTGATCCTTATTTAATCAGGGTAACAGGGGCGTGTTAGGTAACAGGGGCGTGTGAGGTAACAGGGGCGTGTTAGGTTTGAAATATTTTAATCACACAAATATAAAAACTATGTAGATAACAGAGATCGGTTTGATTTGTTATGCAACCTGCAATTTAATCGGGTTAGGATCTAAATTGAGCATGCACATTTCAATTATGTGTCCACTAGCAGTCGTCTAGTTAGGATCGCTCAGCTAATTCAGGTGCATTTCAATCACGCATGAACGAAATATAGACTTGATTTTAATTGAAAACATGATCGATTGAGGCACAAAAAATTTCAAGCATGAATCAAATAAATATTATTTAATCAAAGCAATCATTCTAGCTTAAATAAAATTAAGCTAACATTGTTGTAAACAAGAACAAAGAACACATTGTAAACATTTCTAAATTAAATTAAAGAAAAGAAAGATTAAACCCAAATTAAAGTTGTTGTCACCCAAGACTCTGACTGATAAGGCTCATTCACTTCTTCACTTTGTTTCTTTGATGATAGCTCTCCAAGGTGGCCGACCAGGGGGTCTTTAAGAGGATTTAATTGCTAAAATCTCTATGAAGAGATGATTCTAGGTGTGGGATGTAACACCCCTTACCCATATCCTACGTCGGGACAGGGTTCGATGCATTTATACACATGCATACAAACATTTTTAGGTCATAAAAGATTTCTCAATTTTAAAACTTTCAAACTTCCTCTTAACGGCCCTAATATGACCTACGAGGCCCAAAACACGCTTTAGAAACGGTTCAGGAATAAAACGAACACTTTTGAAAACTTTGAAAAAAATTCAATGCAAATAGGGGCACACACCCATGTTTCCTCTTAACATGGCCCTGTTGAAGGCCCGTGTAGCTGTAAACACAAAAATGTACACTCTTTTTTCATACCCTTTTTAACTTAAATTCATGCGAATTCGATTAAATTCTTGTCGAAAAGTAATTAATTTTTATAAAATAATTAATGTTCACTTAAAATATGAAAGTGCACTTAAAATATGAACATATTGAAATTTATTTAATTTTATAATTATTTTTGATGAATTTTGGTTATTTTCGATAGATTTGCACAAAGGGCGAAAAATGGCTCGGGAGACACTACTAGAAGCACAAAACTGAGAAGCAAATTGAAGTATCAAGGCGAATTAATTTCTAGCCTAAGACGGTCCAATTATGTATATTAATTCAAAATATAATTAATTTTAATTTATACCCAATTTAATTTGGGCTAAATAAATTATTATTAATTAATTATAGAAAAAGTGGTCTAGTTGAACTGAACCAATTGAACTGATCCAGCCAAGGATTAGGCAGCCCAAAACCGTCCATATGCTGACCCAAATCAGCTTATTAGCTGATTAATTAAGCTTGCAAAGAAGCCCTTGAAGACTTGTCAAAGTTGCAATCAAGTCGCTCCACAATTGGCGACTTTATGGGTTTGCCTCAAGCCGTGTTTAACAAAGTTGAAGCTATCAACTTTGCCACATAGATGGCCGGCCAAGGGGTGGCTCTTTAGCTGCTATTTTTATAAAATTTTAGCTTCCACATTCAGCTATGAAACCCCCCTTGGCTGATCATTCAAAACACGCCTCAATTGATTAACATCTCTTCTCTCCTCTCTCACTTTCTCCTCTCAATTTTCCATTTCAAGTCCCTTGCTCTTATGCCAATTTCTCCCCTTGGGAAAGGGTTATTATTCAGCCATTTTTTAGCAACATTGAAGTGTTCATAGCACCCTTGATCGGCGAGCAAAACAAAGAACGAAGACGGAGCAACCTAGTTAAGCCACGGAAAAACACTGGATTTGATTCTTGTTCCCTATCTCTTTAATTTTGTTGTTGGAATGGTTAATTTAATCAATTTAGCTTAAATTTAATTCGTGTTAGTTTGATTACATTTCATCTACTTAAATTATTAAAATTTTGTTTATGCTGTTATAGGCCTCGGTAAAATGCTTGATTAAGTGAAATCATGCCTAAGTTATTCTTGCATTACAATTGTGAGGTAGCTAATGAATTAATTAATTAAATGGATTGAAATTGTAATTAATGGATGCAGTACTTAATCAGTGCATGTTTATTCTTCTAAGGTAGCTGAAGGTTAAATTAGCAATGTATCTGGCGATACACTTACCTTGCATAACTTGCAAGATGATTGTGATTAAACTGTTTCAAGGTAGGAATACCTTGTTACCTTACATAGTCTTTTATGTGCTTATTAGATTTAATTAATCAGTTGAATTAACATAGGGATATGCAAGCGATTAGTTCAATTTAATGAGTAAGTATGTGCCATAACATGTTTGCTTATTAAATTCTGTTTAATCGTTTGAATTAACATAAGGATATGTTAAGAGATGAATCAATTTGTGTAGGTGAATATGTTCATATGTTAGCAAATTACCGAGTTGCCGTGAATTTATTCGTAACAACATAAGCATGAGTTTAATAATTCTAAGTTAAATAAATGTAATTAAATCAACACAATTATGTCATCTTGATTAAATAATATTTTGAAATTGTGCATTTCTGATTTATTTCTTTAGTTATTTAGTTTAAAATTTGATTTATCTTAATCACCCTTTTTATAACGAAATATTTTTTCCTCACCAAAGTGTTTTAAATTGCATTCATAAATAATCCTTTCACAGTCCTTGTGGGTACGATAACTCGACATTTACTTTTCACTTTATTACTTGTTGTAATTGTGTACACTTGCACATTTCCGTCGTTCCAAGTTTTTGCCGTCGTTGCCGGGGACTGTTTTAAAAAAGTCATTATTTGTGAATTTGTTAGTTTTACATTTTGGTTTATTTTTCCTGTTTAATTATTAATTTATTTAATTTTTCTGTGATTATTTCAGGTGTTTATGAGTATTGACCAAATTATTGATCTACTCCCTGTAGACCCTGAGATTGAACAAACTTTCTGACAGGGAAGAAGAAAAACAAATCAGAAAAGGACCGAAGATATGAACTTTGAAAATCCAATCCAAGGAAACAGAGCAAACACTGCTCAAAATCCCCTCCTTATTGTTGATGATAAGGATAGAGCTTTACGACAGTATGCCGTGCCAGTATTTAATGATCTTAATCAGGGTATTAGGAAACCCAAAATTAAGACACAATAGTTCAAGCTGAAGCCAGTCATATTCCAGATGCTTCAGACAGTGGGCCAATTCAGTAGACTGCCTACCGAAGATCCTTACCTACACTTAAGAATATTTATGGAGGTGAGCGATTCTTTCAAATTAGGTGGAGTACCCGAAGATGCATAATGATTGAAGCTATTCGCATATTCACTGAGGGATAGAGCTCGAGCCTGGTTGAACTCATTGCCACCGAACTCAATTTCCACATGGCAAGAGTTAGTAGAAAGATTCCTTATGAAGTATTTCCCGCCTAGCAAGAATGCTAAGTTGAGGAACGAGATCATTGCCTTCCAACAAATGGATGATGAGTCCTTGTATGAGGCATAGAAAAGATAAAAAGAGTTATTACGAAAGTGCCCTCATCATGGAATCCCACATTACATCCAACTTGAGACATTTTATAATGGTCTAAATGCTCAAACAAGGATGGTAGTGGATGCTTCTACTAATGGTGCACTCCTTTCTAAGTATTATAACGAGGCTTATGAATTCATTGAGAGGATTGCCAGTAACAATTACCAATGACCAACCAATCGAGCAGCGTCAAGAAGACGAGTTGCTGGACTACATGAAGTAGACGCTCTTACTTCACTCACATCTCAGGTATCATCAATATCCTTCACGTTAAAAAACCTTACTACTAATAGGTCTAACAGTTTTGCAACATAGCCACCAACCCCATTTGAAAGGATAGCCTGTGTTTACTGTGGGGAAGGACATTTGTTCGAAGAATGTCCATCAAGCCCAGAATCCATGTACTACATAGGTAACCAGAACCAAAATTAAGGAGGGCAAGGACTGTAATCCAATTTCTATAACCCATCATGGCGAAACCACCTGAATTTTTCTTGGAGTAACCAAAGGGTTGGAATCAGTAATACTTACGCCCAACCTAAACCAACCAACCACCTAGTTTTCCCCAACAAGTTCAGAAACCAACCCAAGATGAACCATCCAATACTTAAAAAATCTATTAAAGGCATACATGGCCAAGAATGATGCCGTAATCCAAAGCCAAGCAGCTACATTGAAAAACTTGGAAAACCAAATGGGCCAGCTTGCAACTAAACTCAGGAACCAACCATAAGGTACTTTACCTAGTGATACGGAGAATTTGAGGAATCCGGGGAAGGAGCGTTGCAAAGCGTTGACATTGAGGAGGGGAAAGACTGTAGAGCCTAAGACCATTGAACCTGAAAAGAAGCAAGCTGACGCTCAAGATTCAGAGAAAGTTCAACCGAGTGCTGAAATTCCAGTTTCACAAGAACCAGAATCTGCAAAACCCGACGAGGTAATTTCAGAACCAGCTAATTCTGACCAACTAACAACTCTGTTAGATGCAGAATTGCCACAAAAGATGAATCAACCAGTTCCAGTAAAGAAACCACCTACACCCTACCATCAAAGACTTCAAAAGCAGAAGCAGGAAATTCAATTCAATAAGTTCCTAAACGTACTCCAGAAACTTCATATAAACATCCCGTTGGTTGAAGCACTTGAGCAAATACCGAACTACGTCAAATTCATGAAGGATATCCTGTCTAAAAAAACAAAGACTTGGAGAATTTGAGACGATAGCTCTGACGAAGGAATGCAGTGCATATTTTCAAGACAAATTACCCCCAAAGTTGAAGGATCCTAGATGTTTTACCATACCTTGCAACATTGGAGCAACGATTGTGGTAAGGCATTATGTGACTTAGGTGCGAGTATTAACTTGATGCCTATGTTAATATTTAGGAATTTGGGTATAGGTGAAGTTAGACTAACTACAGTTACAGTTCAATTAGCAGATCGATCCTTAACACATCTAGAAGGAAAAATCGAGGATGTATTGGTACGTATAGATAAATTTATCTTCCTTACTGATTTTGTTATCCTAGACTTTGAAGCAGACGAAGAAGTGCCAATTATCTTAGGAAGACCGTTCTTAGCAACCAGAAGGACCCTTATTGATGTGCAGAAGGGTGAGGTTACTATGCATGTTCAGGAAGATCAGGTAACATTTAACGTTTTTAAGTCTACATAATTTCCTGACACAATTAATGATTATTCTGAAGTGTCCGATTTAGAGGATTTAATAGTAAAGAAGGAGCTCAACTATGTTGAGGATCCATTGGAAAAAAAATTGACATCAGATCCTCTAAATGATGAAGAGGAGGATGAATACTTAGCGTTGTTAGAAGCTAATCAAAAGGGATTTAATCTACAATCTCGTTTTGAATCTTTGGAATTGGAGAAAAGGGATTATGCCCAACCAAAAACATCAATCGAGGAGCCACCTAAATTAGAACTCCAGGTACTACCTTCACATTTTGAAATATGTTTATTTAGGCAACGCTTCTACTCTGCCTATGATTGTTTCAGTAGAATTAACTAGTGACCAAGAAGAGAAACTCATCCTTGTATTGAAACAATTCAAGAAGGCTATTGGATGGACCATAGCCGATATTCGCGGAATTAGTCCATCTGTATGCATGCACAAGATTATCCTTGAAGATGGTGAAAAAGGGACGATTGATGGGCAACGAAGACTGGACCCCATCATAAAGGACATAGTAAAGAAAGAAATCATCAAGTCGTTAGATGTGGGCATAATTTACCTTATCTCAGACAGTTCATGGGTAAGGCTGGTCCAGTGCGTGCCAAAGAAGGGAGGTATCACGATCATTGAAAATGAAAATAACGAGGTGATACTGACTAGAATGGTTACGGGATGAGAATTTGCATCAACTACCGGAAGCTAAACAAGGCGACTAAGAAATATCACTTTCTTTTGCCGTTTTTGGACCAGATGTTGGATAGACTCGTGGGGTAAGACTACTACTATTTTCTCGATGGATACTCAGGGTATAATTAGATTATAGTAGCACCAAAAGATCAACACAAGACAATATTCACCTTCCCGTACGGTACATTTGCATTTAGATGCATGCCATTTGGTTTATGTAATGCACCTGCTACATTTTAAAGATGTATGATGTCTATTTTTACTGATATGGTTGAGAAGTATTTGGAAGTTTTTATGGAAAATTTTTCAATGTTTGGAGATACTTATGATGATTGCTTAGCTAATCTAGCGAAGGTACTAAGGCGATGCGAAGAAACAAACCTGGTACTTATCTGGGAAAAGTGCCATTTCATGGTACGAGAAGGTATCATTCTAGGGCATCGAATAACAAGACATGGAATAGAGGTTGATAAAGCAAAGGTAGATGTTATTGATAAACTCCCACCTCCAACATCTGTAAAGGGTGTTAGGAGCTTTTTGGGCCACGTCGGTTTCTATCGAATCTTTATCAATGACTTCTCCAAAATTGCTAAACCCTTATGCAAATTATTGGAGAAGGACTCGACATTCAAGTTTGATGAGGAATTCTTAAAGGCTTTCAAAGATTTGAAGAGTCGATTAGTTACGACACCTATAATTATCACACCAGACTGGGATTTGCCATTCGAATTAATGTGTGATGCAAGTGACTTCGTGATAGGAGCTGTCATGGGCAAGCGAAGGAACAAAGTTTTTCATCCCATCTACTACGCAAGTCGAACTTTGACAGGAGCTCAACTAAATTATGCAGTAACAGAAAAAGAGTTACTTGCTATTGTATTTGCTTTTGAAAAGTTTTGATCTTATCTTGTAGGTACCAAAGTGACTGTCTATATGGACCACTAGGCAATTAAGTACTTACTTTCTAAGAAAGATGTTAAGCCAAGGTTGATCCGATGGCTACTTCTACTTTAAGAGTTCGATTTAGAAATTCAAGATCGAAAGGGAGTGGAAAATCAAGTAGCAGATCACTTGTCTAGGTTGGAGCCACAAGAAGGGAACTCACCTCTTATACCAATTCGAGAGACGTTTTCGGATGAACACATACTGAAGGTAAATCATGTCCATAATACCCATTGGTTTGCTAATATTGCTAACTATTTAGCTTGATTGTTAAGACATATCATCAAAGGAAAAAGTTCCTTCATGATGAGAAGTACTATTTCTGGTAAGAACCATACTTGTTTAAAAAGTGCGCAGATCAAATGATCAGGAGATGCATGGCAGAAGATGAAGTACAAAAGATTCTATACCATTGTCACTCAGCTCCAAATAGGGGGCACTTCGGAGGTACTCATACTACGGCCAAAGTATTGCAATCTAGATTATTTTGGCCAACACTGCTCAAGGATGCATTTGTTTACGTAGAGAGTTGTGATCAATGTCAAAGGGTTGGAAATGTCACCAATAGAAATGAGATGCCTCGAACAAATATCATTGAGGTAAAATTGTTCGATGTATGGGGTATTGACCTTCTTGGTCCTTTTTTGTCATCTTTTGATCACAAGTACATATTAGTAGAAGTAGACTATGTGTCTAAGTGGGTTGAGGCTAAAACTTATCTGACAAATGATGCTAAGGTTGTAATTAAGTTTTTGCAAAAACACGTGTTCACAAGGTTTGGAACCCCAAGAGCTATTATTAGTGATGAAGGGTCCCATTTTGTGAACAAGTGGCTGAAATGGTTATTAGATAAACATAGAGTGAAACACAAGGTCACTACAGCTTACCATCCGCAGACAAATGGGCAAGCTGAACTGGCGAACAAAGAGATCAAAGGCATACTTGAGAAGGCAGTTTCCTTGAACTGACGAGATTGGTCCAAAAGATAGGATGATGCTTTATGGGCTTACAGAACATACAAGATACCTTTAGGGATGTCACCCTATAGGTTGGTCTTTGGGAAAGCCTGTCATCTACCCCTAGAGTTAGAGCACAAAGCTTACTAGGCCCTACGATAACTCAATTTGGATCCGAAGCTTGCTAAATAGAAATTCCAAATGAGCTAGAGGAATTCCAAATGTTTTCATATGAAAATGAGCTACAACTCAATGAGCTAGAGGAATTCCAAATGTTTTCATAAGAAAATGCCAAATTACTCAAGGAGAGACTTAAGAAATAGCATGACAAGCACATTCGAGTTCGAGAATTTGAAGCAGGTCAAAAAAGTCTTGTTATTTAATTCTAGATTGAGGTTCGTTCCAAATAAATTAAAATCACATTGGTATAGTCCATTTATAATTCATCACGTCCATCCATACGGAGTTGTTGAACACCAAGGCAAGGGAGGCAATTTTCAAGTTAATGCTCAGTGTCTGAAACATTATTGGGGAGACGGAATCAAATTTCATTCATTTTATCAAATGATTGAATTTTCTTATTTTCCTTTTTAATAAATGATTTAGGGTATATTTTCGGGATTAGTATGTTTAAATAAATTCTGTCTAGGAGATTGGAACTTAAGCGGGACCGCTTGTGACCCCTCCAATCTTTCCTGGGAATTGTTTTTAACATAATTTTTCGACAAATTATTCCCTAAATAAAATTAAATTTTTTGTTTTCCAAAATAAGAGGGTCAATTTTGATCCAAGTTTTAAATTGCAACTCAATTTTAAATTTTCATTAAGTCTAAGGACTTAATTGAAGTATTTTTAAAATTTGGTTACTCTTTTTGTAAATAATAAAAATTAGATGTCTCTTTTGTAAATATTTTCAAAAAGCTTCTAGAATAAATGTTTTTAATAAAAAAGATGATAATTATTAATATATAATTATATCCATTATAATATATATTAATTATTATCAACTTTAGATAAAGTTAGGATTTGTGCTAATTTAATCATATTTTATTTGATAAGTTTTTTTCAAGATGATAATCTTTAATATATAATTATATCTATTATAATTTATATATTAATTTTTATCAATTTAGCATAGAATTAGGATTAGCATATAATTTATATATTTAATATGCATATATTTAATTATTAATTATTGTTAACATGGATTAGAATTAGAACTTAGAGTTTTTAGTTATTAAATTTCTCTAAGAATTCTACTTTAAGTCCTATTTCCTTCATTATAAATACCACCTTCTTCATCATTCATCACTCAAAATCCTAAAGCACCAAAAACCTTCAAGTGCCAAAACCTCCTAGCTGAAAAGTAGCCATTCAGTCAGCAGCCCCAGCTCCATCGCACACTGCAGGCCACCTCGCGCACACCTGCCCTCAACGCGCACTACATTGGGTGCTTCATGCTGCTACCCACACCAGGCCCTCATCCCGCTTATTGCTACCTGTGCCCAGGTTCCACGCGCACTCACACCAGGTCTGCCCGACGAGGATCCGCACGCTGCTTGCACATCCAACCTAGCCTGCGCACGTTGCTGCTTACTCCCAACTCCTGTTGCGCACTACTACCCCACACACCTGAATGGCACCACCCTCTCATCCATCCTTAGCCAAATCCTCCAACCTACTTCAATTTGACCTCTTTTGCTTTCTAACTATTTATTTTTTAGGAGTTCTAAAAAAAAAGGTGGTAAGACCGGATTTTCTCCGAATTTTTAATTTTATTTAATTATTTAATTTTTTAATTTCTTGAATCATTCATAATTTTTATTTAATTAAATTTTTGAGAAAATCATCTTTTGATCAGGATAATCATTCCTCGCAAGAGAACTCGTTTTTGTGCCCAAATTGATGAAACATTAAACAAGTTCTATTGTGAAAAAGCCAAAGCAAGATATGAGAGTATCTTCAAAAATCAACAGATGCATCTAGAGAAAGGATTTATATTGAAAGAGAGCAACTACAAAGATTTTATGGCACATATTCGTCAAGTTGCTGAAACCCTCAATTGGGAATTGTTTTGTGAGAAGAGACCTAGTATGGATGAGGAACTAGTTCGCGATTTCTATGTGAATTTAACCCCAAGCGACTTGATGGAAGTTCCAGTTCACGGAATCAAGGTACCTTAACTTCAAATGCTATTAATGAGTTCTTTGAATTGCCTGGTTTCGAAAACGATGATTATTCTTCCTTGATAAGTAACATCAAGCCTGAAAATTTGCAAGAAATTTTTGAGGAACTTATAGTTCCAGGTTCTAAGTGGATTGTGTCAAAGCAAGGAATCCACACTTGTCGAAGAGAATATTTGACACCACTCGCAAAGGTATGGTTCTATTTCATCCGTTTCAGCCTTATGCCTAGCTCACATGGGACTACAATTTCATTAGAGCGAATGGTCTTATTATACTCAATTTTAACTGGAAAGACCATTGATGAGGGAAAAATCATCCTAAGAGAGATGCGGAATTGTGTCATTAGACGTTCTGGCCCTGCCTACTTTCCCTTTATGATAACAAGTCTGTGCTTGAAAGCTAAAATTCTTGCAAACGTAAAGAAGGCAGGTTATGGCCAGGGCACAATCACAGATTGGGACCTTTATTAAATAACTGGAGATTATGTTCTACAACAGCGAATTAAAGAAATTGAGGATCTCAAAGAAGAGGAAAAAGATCCCACAGAGATCGAACTAATGCAATCGGCTGAAGTCCCTATAAGGTGGAACCATTAGAACTAGCAGTTGAACTTGATGATGAAACCTTAATGTTCAGAGCTCAACCGCCTAGCCCGGATCTTCAAGATGAGCTGTTAAAGTTGATGGACATAATGCAGAATGTGCAATGGCAGCAACAAGCTTACTGGAGATACTAAAATATAAGGGATGACTCGATCAGAAGTGCTCTTAAGAAAATTACAATGACCCATTTATTTTTGTGCCTAAATTTCCAGATTTTATATTTGAACCATAGAGTCCATTATAGAAGAAGGAGCGAAGCGATTCATGCAAAGGCAATAATGATGGAGCAAAAGATGAGTCAAATTCAGAAGAGTCTGTAAATAAATAAAAGGGGGGATCTTGACCTTATTTTATTTCTGTTCTTAGGTCATTCTAGGATTAGGTTTAATTAGGAATTTTTATTTTCACAGAATAAGAGAAGAAAATCATTAATAAAATTTGAACTAGTCACAAAGTATAAAGTGTGGCAATAGGTATATACATGTCTAGGATTGGATCTAGAGAGAGCTTGGTACTTAAGCAGCCAATTTGACTCACCTCCTCTTTTCTAGAATACTACCTGGTGTGTAGTATCTATTCACATTACACAATAAGAACATTGTTCATCTTAAGTAAGGGGACCAAAAAATTGAATTTGAATTATATCCACTCAGAATAAATTTTTCTTTTAATTATGATTAGGGTATATTTTGTTCAATAACTTGAAATTTTGTTAAGTATGCTAAACTTTAGTATAAATAAAGTTCTATTATTTCAATAAATTATTATGTTAGCTTAATAAAGATATGAATGTATTTCTAATAAAGCATGCAAATTGTACCATAAATTTTTAGTTCCTTACGAAAGTTAGGCATGCATGAAAGTTTAAGTCTTTAGAATTGACTTAGTAGTTTCTCGAGGCAAAATCCTAGGAAGCATGGAACATTGAAAATGATTTAGGCAACTTTTGTTGGACCTTTTGAGCCTTTCAAGCCAACCATGATGAAATTTTTATCCTTTGAAACCCGACTTTGAGACTATATGGCCTAATTTTATTTGAAACCTTGCAAATTTAGCCATCACTTCTCTCTTAACTATCTTAAAATTGTCCCAAACATTAGACTCAGTACTATTCAAAGTATTCTTTAAAAATAAGTTTGGGGAAGTTGAAAAGAAGAAAAGAGGTATTGAATGCTCTAAAATTGTAGTACATTCAACAAAATGCTTGATTTATAAAAAAAAAAGAGTCTTAAAATAAGATCTACAAAAGAGCATGTGAAGGTAAAGAAAGTCGATGTATTGAAGGTACTTATTTTGAAGGTCCGATACAAGCTGAGCCTAAGGTTTAAAAGCCTAAATTTATCTATCTTTTACCTACCCTTAAGCCCAGCAATCTTACAACCTTGTGAAAGACCTATTGATTCAAAAGTTCCAATGTTACCTACATTAGTGGAGAGAAATTGCTACGTACAACATATGAAGACATAAGTTAAACATAATGATTGCAGCTTAATCTTGAATAAAGGGAATAAAATCACATTGGTAAGGAAGCATTTAGTCTAATTTTTTCTATAATAGTTGCTGAGATTAATTTGAACGATATGTATACTTAAGTACCATAACTATCAAATTTCTTGTCTTTGAGCACAAGTATCTTAAATTCATAATTTTGGGAAAAATGTTGTTCTGAAGGAATTTTTCAAAGGTGTTTTTTGAGAAATTCTGTTCAAAATTTGTGCACTACTCGTGACGATCAATGAATTAAGTTTGGGGGTGTGGAAACACAAAAATTTACACACTTTTTCATACCCTTTTTAACTTAAATTCATGCGAATTCAATTAAATTCTTGTCCAAAATTAATAAATTTTTATAAAATAATTAAAGTGCACTTAAAATATGAACATGTTGAAATTTATTAAATTGTATAATTATTTTAGATGAATTTTGGTTATTTTCCATAGATTTGCGCATAGGGTGAAAAACGGCTCGGTAGACACTGCTAGAAGCACAAAACTGATAAGCAATTTGAAGTATCAAGGAGAATTAATTTCCAGCCTAAGATGGTCCAATTATTTATACTAATTCATAATATAATTAATTTTAATTTATACCCAATTTAATTTGGGCTAAATAAATTATTATTAATTGATTATGGAAAAAGTGGTCCTGTTGAACCAACCGATTTGAATTAATTATGCTGAACCAAATCAGCTTATTAGTTGATTAATTAAGCTTGCAAAGAATCCCTTGAAGACTTGTCAAAGTTGCATTCAATGCCCTCCACAATTGTTGGCTTTATGGATTTGCCCCAAGCCATATTTAACAAAGTTGAAGCCATCAACTTTGCCACATAGATGGCCGGCCAAGGGGTGGCTCTTTTGCTACTATTTTTAGCAAATTTTAGTTGCCAAATTCAGCTATAAAAACCCCCCTTGGCTGATCATTCTAAACACACCTCAATTGATTCACATCTCTTCTCTCCTCTCTCACTTTCTCCTATCATTTTTCCATTTCAAGTCCCTTGATCTTGTGCCGGTTTCTCCCCTTGGGAAAGGGTTATTCTTCAGCCATTTTGGAGCAACATTGAACTGTTCATAGTAGCCTTGATCGGCGAGGACAACAAAGAACGAAGATGGATTAACCTATTCAAGCCACGGAAAAACACCGGATTTGATTCTTGCTCCCTATCTCTTTAATTTTTGTTGTTGTTATGATGAACATATTTATCAATATTTATGTTGTTGAAATGGTTAATTTAATTAGTTTAGCTTGAATTTAATTCATGTTGGTTTGATTGCATTTCATGTACTTAAATTATTAAAATTGTGTTTATGTTGTTATAGGCCTCGGTTAAATGCTTGATTAAGTAAAATCATGCCTAAGTTATTCCTGCATTACAATTGTGAGGTAGCTAATGAATTAATTATTTAAACAGATTGAAATTGTAATTAATGGACTCAATACTTAATCAATGCATGTTTATTATTCTAAGGTAGCTGAAGGTTAAATTAGCAATGTATCTGGCGATACACTTGCCTTGCAAAACTTGTAAGATTATTGTGATTAAACTATTTCAAGGTAGGAATAACTTGTTACCTCACATAGTCTTTTATGTGCTTATTAGATTTAATTAATCAGTTGAATTGGCATAGAGATATGCAAGAGATTAGTTCAATTTAATGAGTATGTATGTTCCATAACATGTTTGCTTATTAAATTTTGTTTAATCGTTTGAATTAACATAGGGATATGTTAAGAAATAAATGGATTTGTGTAGGTGAATATGTTCATAAGTTAGCAAACTACCGAGTTGTCATGAATTTATTCGTAACAACATAAGAATGAGTTTAATAATTCTAAGTTCAAAGAAATGTAATTAAATCAACACAATTATGTCATGTTGATTAAATTATATTTTGAAATCGTGCATTTGAGATTTATTTCTTTAGTTATTTAGTTTAGAATCTTATTTTTCTTAATCACCCTTTTTAAAACAAAATATTTTTCTTCACCAAAGTGTTTTAAATTGCATTCATAAATAATTCTTTTCACAGTCCCTGTGGGTACGATAACTCGACATTTACTTTTCATTTTATTACTTGTTGTGATTGTGTACACTTGCACATTTTTGTCATTCCAGTAGCTCACACGGTCTGAACCTATCGGGACACGTCTGTTTCCCTATCCCGTGTGGATTTAATTCTCAATTGGAAATTATAGGGGTTTTCACACAGCCTGGCATATGCCCGTGTCCCTCAGAAGGCCATGACACGCTCGTGTCTCAGCCCGTGTACTAAAACTTGACATTCTATTTCTGATGTCATCAACCATTTAGGGGCACACGGCCAAGGCACACGCCCGTGTGCTAGGCCGTGAGGCAAATTTAATTTTGCATTTAAGGTGTAGACTTCACACGGCCTGGGCACATGACCATGTACTATGGCCGTGTCCTCCACACATTTGAGACACACGGCCATGTCTCTGCCCGTGTGGTTACTACTGGGCATTCTGTTTTTCCAAATTTAGGTGTACGGGACACACAACCTGACTACATGCCCATGGGGCAGACCGTGTGTCACACACAGCCTAGAGACACGCCCGTGTGTCTACCCCTATGGACAAAAACAAGGCTATTTACCAAGCCTTTTTGCCACCCTTACTTGAACCAACCTATACAACATCAAACATCTCCAATCCAAGCATAAACACATACCCAAATCAACGAAAACCAAACATCTACACATCAATTCTAAGCTATTTTCTATCACATACAACATCTCTTACTTATCAATACAAACCATGCAATAACCACATCCATGAAAATTCTCATTCAATGCATTTAGAAATAATAATTATTAGCCATCATCCATGGGCCTTATACAAAATGAATCAACCTTCATGACAAGGCAACATATTTGGCTAAAACAATATGACACTTAGCAAAAAGACCAAGTCCCTATACATGTCATACTTAAAATAATAAATACCAAATATTCTGATTGATAGTGTGATCGAGCCTCCGACGTCCTTTGATACCCAAGTTAGCTTGACGATGCTATAAGAAAAAGGAAAAGAAAGGGAGAAAGCATAAAGCTTAGTAAGTTGCATGTAAATAAGTAACGACATCAACCATGCATCTTTAAACACATAGCATATTATAAACCAACACAACATTCTTGTTTCAACAATGGTAGATTTATTACATATTTACACATCACAAGTATAAGCCAAAGATTTCAAGATCACCCCCAAAATCATTCTCACAGATAGAACTTACTCAATTTCATCCTTACCATTAAGGCATCAAAACTAAGCTCATATCTCACGAGTTTCGAGTAAGAACCTGTACCACTCACAACATGATTATATCCCTTCATATCTTTATCATAAGCTTAAAATAACCCATGGAACTGTTTGGAATACTAAAGGATACCCGATAAGCCTCACACAATAGGGTAAATTACAGATGCCATGTTCCAGACATGGTCTTACACTAGCTAACATGTCGAGGCCGATGCCATGTCCTATACATGGTCTTACACTAGATCTCGTCTCAATGCCAATGCCATGTCTCAGGCATGGCCTTACACTGGCTCTCATAATGTGGCCGATGCCATGTCCCAGACATGGTCTTACACTAGCACACATGTCACCCAATTGTCATGGCATGGATATCCAATCTATTCCTAAGGTTCAACCGGGAGTTTTTACTACATCAGTTTTCATCATGCATATTCACAACAATAATCAAACACTTTATGCCATATTAATTGTTCAATACATAATAACAATAAAGTTGTATTATTTACGTACAACTTACCTCGGTATACAAAAAGTGGACGACTAGATTCAATTATTCTACTACCTTGGTCTTCCCCCGGTCTGGGTCCAGACTCCATTTTTCTTGATCTATAATGACAAATTCACTTATTTAATCACTACATTAATCAAGAAAATCTATAATTCATACCTGGGCAAAATTACCATTTTTCCCCAAAACGTTACATAATTACGATTTTGCCCCTAGGCTCGTAAAACGATTTTAATCAAATTTCCTCCATTAACAAGCCTAGTCGAACCTTTATTACTCTTATACCAACTCACAATTTCAATTATTTTGCACATTTACAACCTATTTTATAAACTTCACAAAATGGTCCTTTTAAGTGTTTTCATGAAGGGGGTCCTTTAACACATAAAATAATATTAAAAATAATTTCTTTGGCCTCGAGTTAGTGGTTTCAGAACCACTATTTTGACTAGCCCCAAAATTGGGTTGTTAGATGGGAAATGAAAAATGCGAAAGAGAATTGAGAGAAAAGAGAGAATGATGATGGATGAGGGATGATGGATTAGGAAATGAAGGGGTCTTATTTATAGGTGAAGAGAGGGGGTAGTTTGCTAAAAATAGTGGATGTTAACCTCTTCAAATCTCCTCAAATTGTGTCCATCCATGCTTAGTGGATTTTGACTTGATTTTTAAGCAATTTTGGATGCCACACAACTCAGGACTGAGACTCGGTCAATCATAAATCTTCGGGCAAATCTCCAATTTCTTCAACAATGCAAGGACTTGTTTAATTAAACCAAAAAGTGGTTTAAAAGAATAGCCATGTGTAGCCGAATTTGGGTTGACTTGGTCTTCAATTTGGATGATTTTGTAATCCAACAAAGCTATCAAACCTGTCCAAAATAAATTAATTAGTTAAAGGACCAAAGAATAAAATTTAACCAATTTAAATTTAATTAAAACCTAAATTATTAATGAAATATTTTGAAATGAATTATTAAATATAATTTTATATTTTATTATTCAATTTAATCATGCGTGGCCCATTTTATGTCTTAAAAATATAATATGCTTAAATCAATATAAAATAAGCTATTTTATGCATGAAAACTATATAATAAAACATAAAATCACATTTTAATAATTTCTATGTCATAATTTAATATTTTCACATATTTCATTAATTTATTACACAATTACTTAGTTTTAACAACAAAGTTAAGTAAAAATTTGATAAATTACAAAGGAAAAATCCTATATATTTTTCAGTTTACAAACACCCCTCACCCGTATTCAACGCCGGAATAGGGTTACGAAGCATTACTGGACTTACAGCACACTAATCATAGATTTCACATACATTTCTTAAATTCAATTAATCATTAATCAAAATCATTCGTATCATTCCTAATACGAGCCTACGAGGCCCAAAACATGCATTCGAGGTGGTTCGGGACTAAATCGATAACTTTAGAAATTTCTTGAACACTTAGAAAATTTTTCCAAAAATAGGGGACACACACTCGTGTCATAGGCCGTGTAGACATTCGAAACGGGATCACATGGCCGTGTCCTAGCTCATGTCCAACCCGGTGTAACTCTCTGACTTGGGTCACACGGCCAATACACACGTCCATGTGACCTAAAAATGGCCATACACGCCCGTGTGCCAAGCCATGTGCTAGGCCGTGCCAATCTTGTAGGGTATACTGACTTAGGCCACACGGCCAATCACACGCTCGTGTGCTAGGTCATGTGGAGCATACTGACTTAGTTTATAATTCAACACTAGAGGAGACACGACCGTGTAACACAATCGTGTGTCACACACGGCTGACACGACTAACACAAAATAGGCTATTTACCAAGCCATTTTGCCACCCAAACTTGTGCACACCTACATCAACCCAATTGGCACCAAAACATAGCATAATTTAGAATTTAAACCAACCAATTCAAGCCTAATTCATGCATATTCTAGACCACATTTCTCAATACACACAAGTCACAAAATAAACCATTTATACCAAAATCACATATACAATTCAACTAATTATACATTTCCAAATATGCATCAATGTGTTCAATTTCACAAACACATATCTTCTGTAATTTCAACCATTTAGCATCCACCATATCTATATCCACAAACTTCATAATATAAGCCATACACATATATATACATGATTCAAACATACCAAATAAATCAACTCTTATGGCAATATACAGAACTATACATTTAACATTTACAAGCCATTTCAAATGACCAAAATCATTATCAACTCATAACCAAAATATCCATAATCCTATACATGCTAACAACCCTAAGCATAAACTCAAAACTACCAAAGTGATAGTAGGATAGTGTGACGAAGTTTCTAACGATCCCCAAATCTGAGCTAGTTTTTAATTCACTATAAAACACTGTAAAATAAACAAAGTAAGCTTTATAGCATAGTAAGCTTGTATGAAATAAACTTAATTCATAGATGAACAATTCAACAATTTGAATATATCAACATGTAACTCATTTTAACTAACAAACCTTCTATATAATCAATCATAAGATTATACGTATCTATCATAAATTCCTTCAATTTAAAACTTATACGATTTATGTACGTACCTGTACCATCTCGTATCAATCTTATACTTAACTACGTCTATTATTTACCCGTTGAACCATTTGGAATACTATCAGATAATCGGTAAACTCGCACCCTAAGTGCCATATATATAGCCGAAACTATCTCAATCTCATATCACATATATGCTCACTCTTGAGCTATCAACGAGTCTGTTCTCACAAGCTGTGGTTTAAGACGTAGCTACATGGTGTTGTTCACAAAGCTATCAAGTAACTGAAACACATGCCGGTATACTCAGTCACCGGTAGGACGTACAAGACCAGCACCCAGATCATAATATCACAATAACCCCTAATGACATGTCATTCGTATCCTAATCTATTCATAAGGTTCAACTGGGATTTTTAATACCGAATCATCGTCAAATCATTATCGAACATGTTCGTAGTCTCGTATTCATTATTTATGAAATATCAAAGCATTTAAAGTACATTTACAATGAAACTTATTACATACGAACTTACCTCGAATGTAAAAACGACGGTACGAGTCAACTATTCTGAAACCTTGTTCTTTCCTCGATCTAAGTCCGTATCTCGCCTTTCATGATCTAAATATAATCAAAATTAACTTATTTAATCATAAATATATTAAATTTAGTGCAAAATTCATATTAATGAACTTTTACACATTTGCCCCTAATGTTTCACATTTTTTCAACTTAGTCCGTATTTCATAAAATCACAAATTCATGCAATGCAACCATAACCCATGCTAGCCGAATTACAATTAGGTCTCTTGTAGCCCATATTTTCCATTTATTTCACATTTTAATTACAAAGTTTCCACAATTTAATCCCTAATTTGCATTTTCATTAAAAATCACTTAACAAAACTTGTCTAACTATCATCAAACATTCATAATCTATCATAAAACATCAAAATACTCATAGATTCATCAATTTAAAAACCCTAAACCCTTAATAGTTTTGCAAAATAGTCCCTAGGCTAGCTAGAATAAGCTGCAACGATCTCAAAAAACATAGAAATCATTAAAAATGGGACAAAAATCATACCTAATTGAAGTAATTGAAGATAGCCAAATCCCTAGCCTTATTTTCTCAAGATGAATTAGTTTGGGGAAGATGAACTGAATGAATAATTCATTTGGTTTCATTTAATCTGCCTTTAATTACTAATTTACATATTTAACATTTAGAACATTTACTAATTACACCATATGCCATCCACTATGTTATAAATAGGATAATATCCACATAAGGACCTTTAATTTAAATTTCTATAGCTATTACACACCTTTAGCTAATAGAACACAAGTTTTACACTTTACACGATTTAGTCCTTTTTATCAAATTAAACACTGAAACGATAAAATTTCTTAATGAAAATTTCACACAATCATACTATCACAAAATCATACTATCATGCTGTAAACATTAAAATAATAATAAAATAATTATTTTGACCTCAAATTTATGATCCCAAAACCACTGTTTCGATTTAACTAAAAACGTGCTGTTACATTCCATTTCTCACAATGCCTTTGAGCAACATGTGCTCAATTCCCTTAATAAGTTGTACAAGTAGTTAAGTATGTCTGAAAAGTAGCAAGTGCGGAGTTCCACAAACTTAGGCAGAGCACAAGAGGAGATAACTCACTTTTGAGGCTATGTAAGTAAGAAGAATGCTGCTATAAAAAAGTCCTTTTAGAAAAATTTTACCAGGCCTATGCCTGTGTTCCCTAAATTTCTTAAGGAACATCCATCAGATGTAAAGGAAGAGGAAAATGATGAATCCGAAGCTAATGCATCTGAACCTACCACTATCCACAGTACCATTATAACAGCCCGATTTTGGGCCTAGTCAGAACAGTGGTTTTGGGACCACAAATTTGGCACATTGAAATAACCTTTTTTATTATATTTTTATGGTCTACAATTTTTTGGAATTTTTTTGTGATAATTTCATTCAAAAATTTTAACGTTTGGGCACTCAATTTAGTCAAAAGGACTAAATTGTAAAAAGTGCAAAACTTTAGTTATAGAAGCTAGAGGTGTCTAATTGCTATGAAATTTTTAATTGGAGGTCCTTAAGTGGTGATTATACCATTGGTTAAGTTGGTGGAAAAAATGGACATGGTTTGGTATATTTCTAAAGTTTTTCATTAAGGGCACTTTGGTCATTTGGTTATTAAAATGAATTAAAAACAAAATTAAAAGCCAAATTTTGTCCATCTTCAATCTCATCGATGAATTTCATAAGGGGAAACCATGGATAGGGTTTTTCAAGCTTCCAAGCTCGGTTGTAAGTCCGTTCTAACCCCATTTTTAATGATTTTTACATTTTTAAAAGCCTCGTAACAAGATCTACTTATTTCTACCACTAATTTGAAAAGATGTCAAAGTTTAAATTTTTTCCATGTTGAATTTTTGTGTATTTTGATGTTTGATGGTAGAAAATGCATGTTAGTTGTTTGTTAAACGACTTTTGCTAAGTTTTTTTGGTGAAAATGCCTAAAAGGACTAATTTGTAAAAGTTATAAAATATTTAATAAAAGTGAGTTTTAATGGAAATTGTGGGCTATTATAGTTATAGAAATGAGTCGTCTAGGCTTGTATGTTAAAGAAATTAAATAAATTTCATTTTTCGAGCTTAGGGGCAAAAATGTAAATATGTGAAATCTTAGGAGCAAAAATATAATTTTTCCATAATACGATTTTTGGGTCACATTGAATAATGTGACTAATAAATAAGCTAAATGTGATATTATAGATCAAGGGAAAACGAAGTTCAAGTCTAGATCGAGACAAAAACAAATATTGGACAAATAGGTCCTTTTCGCCGTTGTCCATTCGAGGTAAGTTCGTGTGTAAATAAAGGCAATGTTATATTTATGTTTTTTATATGTGTTTTATTATGCATGAATTGTATAATTGAAAATGTGGATACGTTCGACGACGAAAGAACAAGTGAGAAACCCCGTTTGAACCTTAGGAATAGATTAGGATACGAGTGACATGTCACTACAAACCCATGTGATATATATGATTTATTTGATCTGGGTGCTGGTCTCGTGCAGCTACCAGTGCCTGGGTAGTCTGGCATGTGTTGTGGATACCTGTCAACTTGTGTGAGTAGCACTGCGTAGTTACGTCTTGACTCACAGCTTGTGTGAGCAGGCCCGTGATTAGCTTGAGAGCAAGCACCTATGTGTTATGAGTTATGAGGTGGCATTGGCTACGTATGTGGCACTTATGTACAAGACTTTCCACGTATCCGATTAGTATACCAAGTGTTCAACGGGTATGTCAAAGACAAGAAAGAACATGATATGTTACGAATTTGTACATGTATGTACATAAGTTTATAAGCATGGATTTCTTGATATCGTGAGTTCATGATTTCCATGAGAATGTTTTGTGAAAGCTTGTGATTTTGGCCTATACATGTGATATATGAAATTTATGATAAATTTGGTTGAGTATCATGTGATTGGCTTTAGGGTCAAATTGAGCTATAATATAACATGTTCTATTCACACGAATTGTGATTTATCGGATATGAGAAAAAGGAATGATTGGCATAATTGCCTATTAAAAACGACTATGGAAGTATGAGAAGAAATGAACTTTAACAATTGAAAGGTATTAAAATATCTGCTTGAATAGTGAATACTCATAATTTAATGTGCATGTTTTCTATGAAGATTGAAAAGATTTGTTAATTGTTGTAATATGTTCAAAGGAAAAATTATGGTTGGTAGGCTAATGCCAGGATATGTAATATTTTTCTTATAAGTTAAAAGGGGTAAGCATTGTTACTGGATAAATTATAACCATGAGACTATGGTAGATTATCATAATTTGGGTTCTCATTGTTGAATATGATAAACACTTGGTAAGATATGCATGAGTAAGTTATATTTATGAGACTTAAATGACATTCGTATGGTTTTAAATTTTGTTAATTGTATAATATATGTTTGGTTGGGGTTGCTTATTATTTGCATATGAACTTACTAAGCTATATTATATAGCTTACCCCCTTCCTTTCCCATGTCTTATAGGGTTATTAAGCTAGCTCGCGTTGGAGATCACTGGAGATACTATCACACTATCAAGTTATCATTTTGGGTATAAATAAATTCAAGTACTTTAAGTTTATGGCATGTATACGAACTTGGTCATTTGTTATCTATATCATGATTAATTTGGCCATATGTGTTGGCTTGTAATTGTTAATGTCTCTTCTTATATATAGCCATGAATGATGGCTTATGTTGATTATAAGTTTATTTATATGTTAATGCCCTCTTGTGACTGTGAGATTAGTATGTTTTTAATGGGCTAAGTATGATGTTTTAAGCATGATAAATGATGACATGTTATTGACTTAGTTGTGAGTGTTTGGTTACCTAGGTATGATATGTTTTGTGCCTTTGAATTGATGTGAGTGCATATGTGATTAAGGGTGACAAATGGCTTGATACATAACTTTCATTTTGTTGACATGGGCGTGTGTCTACGCCGTGTGTCCCCTACTCCTTAATTGTTGCAAAACAAAATGCTCAGTATCGAGCACACGGGCAGAGACACGGGCGTGTGTCTTAGCCGTGTAAAAGACACGACTTAAGAAAACGGACGTGTGACTTGGCCGTGTGACTTCAGTTTGTTGATGATGTCATAAAAAGGGAGTTACATGAGTTAGGGACATGGGCTTGTGTGACCACACGGTCTGCCCACACGGGCGTGTCCCAAGCCACACGGGTGTGTGACCCCTGTTTTAGGAAAAAAGATTCTAAGTTTTGTAAAGATTTCTAAAGTTCTCAGTTTAGTCCTGAACAGCCTCCAATGCATGTTTTGAGCCTTGTAGGCTCGTGTTAGGGATGATATGACTGATTGTTAAAAAGTTTTAATTTGGAACCAAGTTTAAAACTCGAAATGTATGTTTGCTTGTGTTTAAGTCCGGTAATACCTCGTACCCTGTTTCGGTGTTGAATACGAGTAAGGGGTATTACAACCACTAAGGAAAAGGACCAAAAGGACTAGAGGGAGAGGAAGAGAAAACAAAATCTATGAACATTGAGTCTGACCAAGAAGGAGAAGAAACAATCCTAATTTCTACACCAGCTAAACCTTCTACTGCACCTATCCCACTTCCATCGACTGCGTCAATATTAGAGCAAGATCGTAAGATTAATAAGTTGATTGATGATCTCACCAAATCAGATGATGAGAGGATGAGGTGACAATCAATTCCTTAAAATGGAAGCAGTGTTACAAGCATGCTGCTGCCAAAACCACTCATTCAAACTGAAGTAACAACAATTTCTTTCCACAATTTCATTTTAATCTCATTTCATCATGCATACATAACTGTTTTCTTTACATTTTCTTTCTAGATATGTCTTTTCACTTTTTTATTTTTGTCTTTTCATGCATTGAAGACAATGCATCCCTTTGTTTTGGAAGGGGTGTTGTGCATCAGATAGTTGTTTTAGTATTTGTTTATTTTGTCATTCATTTTTCCATGACACAGAAATGCTAGAAAACTGTTAGGCTACTATAAGTATATTTTTCCCGATGATGTTCAATGAGGAATTTAATTCTTCGACATACCTAGAAATTTGTGATAGTGAATTAGGTGACTTTAGCTTAGAATGGTTGCTTGAGAATTGACCTCTAAAAATAGAATGCCCTAATTCAAATTACAATTAGTCTATAGTAGGTATCTTTTAATAAACATAGAAATTCTTGAGGCTAAATTTAGGATAATGGTAATTGTCAATATATAAAATAAATAAATAAATGGCACAAGTTCTTCCAATGCTTGAAATTGCCAAGTAGGTCAGCAAAATTTTGTTTTCTCCATTATGTTGTTGGTTAGAAAAGTAAGTTTAAGTAAGAGTAATTCAACAAAAGAAGCAGTTTAGGAACACTCTAATATAATGCTAGGCTAAGTAGCTAAAGAGGTAGTTGCATACACCATCGATCTTCTAAGTTAAAAGCCTTAACTTCATGAGTGCATTTCATTCAAATTGTGACATGATGCTCTGAGATTGTTAACTAAAGAAACAATGTGACAAGAGGAATCCCCTAGTAAAAATAAAGTACACTAGAAGGTACTTACTATAGTTGAAATTGTTTGAGCAATTACAACTTTATTTTTAGGGCAATATTTTCTGCACTTACTTTGCTAAATAAGCTTATGAAACTTGAACAAATTCTCAGAGATAGAAGATCACTGAGAACGGTGGTAAATGAAATATGCTTCATATGGCTTGGCAGTACAAGAGGTAATTATGAGTTATGGAAATTCTTGCATTCATACATATTTTCCTTGAGGACGAGCAATGAGTTAGGTTTGGGGGTGTGATAACTCTTGAAAAGAGTTATATTGTAGGCCTTTAAACTTGATTAATTGTTTGAACTTAAGTGGATATATTTGTAGTTTTAGAAAATTTTTATAGCATTCTGTCATGAAGCTTGGACTATGCTTTCATTGTTACTATATTTTACTTATATTGGTGGAATGAAATGAATTGTTTGTGTTTGTAGCAAGTGTAGGAAGGAAGAAGAGAAATGAATGAGAGAAGTATTGTCATGGAAAAAGGTTGGTCAGATTGCCAGCATAAATGCCCATGGCAATTCTAGGAAGATATTGACACATCATTCAATCCTCATCACTCTCATCCAACTGGATGTGTACCAGATAAATCCACATGAAAAAGAGGGAGAAAAGTGTGTGTTGAGAGAGGGGACCTACCATATAAAATAGTAAAGAGAGGAGGACTCTACACATGAGATTTTACACGAGGATTTAGGAGTGGTTTTTCTTCTCCAACAAACTCTCATGAAAAATTCAAAGGAAATAAGAGAGGGTAACTACTAAAGCACAGAGTAGAGATGTAAGAAAGGGCACAAAGCATTCAACCTTGGGTTTTTCACAATACTGTAGCATTAAAGTTGGGAGTTGTTTTCACAAAAGCAGTCTGAAGTTCTTCATTTATTATCTTGATTAATTTCTATGAATTTTAACTATTAAATATTGTTATTGAATGATACCTTTATTTTGGATGTTAATTTCCAACCCATGAGCTAATCTCATCGGGTTGGACTTACTTGATGAGTCTTTATTTCCATTAATGACCAAGAATTATCTTGATTAGATCTATCGTTTCATTTAATTTATGTTATGTTGAATGCATGCATGCAATCTCTAGATATAGATGGATATACGGTATGTTCACAAACTTGATTTAATTCCAAAAAGGTTAGATGAGTTGGATTGTGATCGAATGATACAAATGACTACTCAAAAGAATATTTGAATCATTTTAGAAAAAAGCTATGCTCTGTACAAAGTAAGGAAGAAACAATATTGAGTATCATCATTGAAGCTTGTATACATACAAAGCCTTAAGAATGGCAGCCTGAAGTCTGACTCTCATAAGAACCAAACTATTGTAGCTAGAATCTGAACAATAGGCTGGTTAAAACTTTGCCATGGCATTCTTGTGTTATAAGAATGTAATATGAATAATTTTGACCTTCCTATTCAACAGTGTAGCTTATCTCAACTTTGGCTCGTTAAATTGCCAGAGCATTTTAAGTTAGTTATCTGATTCTAATATTGCACGTGATTACCCTTTACAAAATTGTTATTTTGTTTTTGCCATAGCCTGATTCATATAGTTCATAGTGATAACTTAACCAAATTAATCCTAACTGATCCCTGTGGAGATGATCTTACTTACTACTTTATTATTTGATTCAACATGTACACTTGCACATTCGCATATCATTTCACAAGAAAAAGACCACGGTTATTGAGGAGATTAATCTTGTGCACCTCGAGAAAAAGTGGAAACAAAGAAATTACCCTAAGAGAAAGGTGGGCTCTGCTAACCCAAATCCGCGTCCTGTTAAGCGGGCCAGAAAGGTTAGGCCATTGCAAAATAGGGAAGAAGTGGGTCGTAGAGAAGGGAAAATTCAAGTATTTCAGCATTGTGAGAGGTAGTATCGATCTAATTCCTCACATGTTTTTCCGTTAGAGGAGATCAAGGTTAGACTGGATTTAACATTTGTGGAGGAGCTTGTTCAAATATTGGATTGTGAGGTTAAGGTTTGGAGGCAGAAGCAAATTCTTTTAGTTAAAGTGATTTAGAGAAATCATGGTGTCAAGGATGCTACTTGGGAGCCAGAAGACTCAATTCAGCTTCAGTATCCTCACCTCTTCGAAATAGGTAAATTTTGAGGTAGAAAATTCTTTAAGGATAGAGTTTTAACATCCAAAATTTTAGCTTAATAGGAATATAATATTATTACAAAGATGAGTAATTAGCCTAGTGGTTAAAAAAATAAGAAAGTGTGGAAATTAAAATGAGGTCCCAAGTTTGATTACCTTCCCTTGCTAATAATTTAATTTTGCAAAAATCCCCTTTTTTCCTTTTTTGTGACGTGCATACGTTAAACCTAGGAATAAATACTACTTTTAATTAATTTGATCAATACTTTTTTTTACTCCATCCTAGCTGCCCCTTCCTCTTTCTTTGCTCTCTTCTCTTTAATTTTTTATTTCTTTTCCACTTGTTAGCATCTACCATACCACCTAGAACCACCATATTCCTTTTCTTTTATTTTTCCACAAGATCTTGCGCCATTCTCTCCTACTTCTTGCTGCCTTTTTTACTTATTTTTCCTGCCATAAATTTGAAATCTTTGACCTCCAAGAACGATCCCATTTGCTACTTAAGAAGTGCCATTGTTGACTCTATCTTCTAGCTTGTGTAAATGTCATGGGCCGCAGTTCAAAGTGCGCGATCTCGCAACAAATGTATCCCATTGAGGTATATCATTGACATGGGTATCACTTAGCCCTAGTGAGCTGGCCCGATTCAAAGAGCTATTAGAGAAGCCTGGGTGGCCCAATAATGAAGATATGACAACATAGGCTACCTTGGTAAATAGGGAAACAAATGTTAGAAGATATAGGGGAATCAGATCTTACAAGATTACATTGGATTTGATTATGTAAATTGAGTACTACTTCCATGCTTAAGGCATCCTGGACAATGCGAGTAAGTAAATATTGCTTCCATATTTCTTACTAATATTTCACTTTTGTGGTGGCGAGGCAGGTCCACAAATAAAAGGCATAGTGAGATTGAGAAGTGGGAAGAGTTCCAACATGTAGGGGGAATTTTATCCAAAATTTATCGAGGAGGAAGCTTGGGCAAAGTTGCGATGACTAACGGAAGGTGGCACAGTTGCGATGACTAAAGGTTTTATATGATTGAGAAAGAGGCATTGCTTGTATTCAAGAATGGATTAAAGTCATAGGTCAAATAGGAAGTGGAACAAGGAGGTGTCGGAGAGCTATCAAAAGCCATGCTGTAGTGGAGTCTGTGGTCAAGCTTGGTCTAGGGAAACATAAGCTTCAATCTTCCAAGTCTGAGGAAAGGGGTGTATGTGAAGGGAATCACAAGGCAAGTAATGGCAGTGGCAATGAAAACGATGGTGGTAATGGGAAACCATGAGTTGGGAAGAAGAAACCCAACAAAAATAGGGGCCAAGTTGAAATATTTTCTTTGCGACGATCCACATTTGTTGAAGAAATGTCTGAAAAATCTGTATTTTCTGAGAAGGACAAGCCAGAAGGTAAGGACTCAAGACTTGGTTCGAGCACATGGGTTGTCGAATCCAAGGAGGCCAAAAGCAAGAAGAAGCTAGTGGAGTGCTTTCTGTGTCATGGTTCGCATAGGTTGTGGACATGTTTGAGAAAATCTACCATTGAAGGGGATGATACATCAAACAAGGAACCTAAGAATATTGGGGAAAATTTGAAGCCAAAAGGGCAAAGAGAAGCAAGAAGAATTAAGTAAAGTGCTTCTTGTGCTGTGGTCTGCATGAGTGGTGTAACTTTCCAAAGCAAATCGTGGTCAATTTAAAGGCAACATCGGAGCTTGTTGATTTATTGAAGGGGCTTCCACCCAAGGAAAAGGTGAGTTTGTCATTGAACTTAGGGGAAAAAGTGGTGACAAAAATAGTGAAGCTAGAACCAATGAGGTTCAATTTGAGTAAAGCTACGAAGTTGGCCGAGTCATCAGCGAAGCTGCCACCCATGGAGAAGGTAAGTTTCACATCAAAATTAGAGGAAGAGGTAGTGATGCAAAATTTGATGCTAGGATCAATAAGACTCACTTTTGTTGACACATCTGAGGAGCTACCACCTTTGGATAAGGTGGGTTGTGGATCAAAATATAGAAATTGGTGATGCAAGTTGGACGGTTTACCCGAGTAAATGCAACGAGTAAGGTACATTCCAAACACTTTGGTAGTGTTTTGCATTCTAACTTGTTTACTTGGAAAGAACGTAGAGACCCTTTCAAAGTTCTTAAACAAGGTGATTGAGGGACTGTAAGCAATTTGAAACCAAGTTATGTGAATCAAGAGGATTCCGTTCGAAGCGAGTCAAAATGTGGGCAAGTGAGGTCGTGGTTTCTTCCCATCGAGATGTACCAACGAGTGGGATAGTTTGAGTTAAGGGCTGATAAAAGTTTAGGCAAGGGTTCCAATAGAAGGAACAGCTAGATAGTAAGACTAGTTGAGAAAATTCTAAGGCGTCAAGACCAGACCGAGGTGAATCAACTCAGTGCCATTTTGATAGTGCAACGAGGGCGTTGATAGAATAGGTAGGGGAGAATGTCACTAGTTGTAGTTCAAAGCCCGTGACAATCGCACCAAATGTATCCCATGGAGGTCTACCATTGACATGGGATCATTTAGCCTAGGAGAATTGGCCCGATTCAAAGAGTTGTTGCAGAAGTTTGGGTGGCCCAATGATGAAGATATTGTAACATAGGCTACTTTGGTAAATAGGAAAACTAATCTTAGAAGATTGGGGGGAATCATATCTTATAATATTAGTGTGGATTTGATTATGTAATCTTCAAAATATCTAGATTTAAGGGATAGGTTAATATCGTCTGTTGATGTAACTTTATCTAGATTGTCGATTTTGGGGGAGCTTAATAATTAATAGAAAGCCTTCCCCTTACTTGTAACTCACTCCATTCTTTATTGTTTCTTGTATTCTTTGGAGAAAGTAATATAATTGAAAGCATTTACTCAAACACCTCTCGTGCATAGCTTTCTGTGGCTTTCTGTTCTTTTGTGTTTTATTTTGGCTAAGTTCCTTTCGCTATATAAGTTGGTGTCTTGAAGGAATTCTTTGTGAATCCTCAATTGTTTGGTGGTTAGGTTGACTTAGGTGTGTTTTTATCGAGAGGATCGCTTAAGGCTGTACATAACGCGAGATGAAAGTTCTAGCCTCATGACATAAATGCCTCTTTTTGTAATTTTCTTGATGAATATTTCAAGGGAATACCCAAATTCCCATATCTTGAATTAGGGGAAATTTTAATCATTTTATGGGTATTTTTCAAGCCTTTAAAAGTGCTTTCAATTGACTTTTTAAATCAACCCCAATTTGCCACTGTTGGTGGTGGTACACTACAGTTAGAGGCAGCAAAAGAGGGCTGCCATTTTCTTTAATTTTTCCCATAACTTTCCAAAAATAACTTGGTTTTAAGAACCCTTCCTAATCAGCCTTTAATCATATGTGCCTTATGGAAATTCAATCTTGATCATTTGTTGACTCAGATTTGACAATTTGGGAAGTGTAAGTGTGGTAGTTTGTTGGCTAGTGCGTAGTTTCAACTTAATTATTTGGGAAATTGATAATTGATTGAATTAAATGATTTTATGATTGTAGAGCTACTGATTTTTCAATAGTTGATGGTGTTAGGTTAGGTGCCGACCCAAATTCCACAAACCAATAGTTAAGATGTTGGGCATTCGCGCGTATGTTTTGCATCAAACTAGTGTAAGAAACTAGTTAACTTGAATCTAAAATATCGTTATCATTATGTTTTTTGATTTGAACGCATAATAGGGTGTTTTAGGGTTGTTTAAATGGTTTATTAGAACAATAAATATTGATAAAAAAATATCTTAAAGATGAGTACTTAGCGTAGTGGTTATATTATCTTAATTTAACCTCCTAGACCCAACCTAAATATTATGCTCGAATCGTGAAGGTCACACACACCTTATTGTTGGTTGAAAACCTCAAATGCACTCTTTTTTAAATAAAATTGCAGTTCTCTTTATTATTTTGTAAAACTTCCATTAAATAGTTCAAGTTTTATTAAGTCAAGTTAATAACATTGGCGTGATTTTACAAAAAACACTTTGCTTGTCATTGCTTTTGAAAAACCCTATTAGGCTTAGTTGCAACATAAAAAAAATTAAAATCCAATTATTTATTAAGTCGAGTAACATGCTCAGTCCAATATCAGAATAATCCTATAAATAAATGTAAAGTATGAAGTTATGCATGCATGAAAATCCCCAAAACAGAAATAAACCCAAAGCATAGTTCAAATAGTTTTACAATCCAAAAACCAAATAAACTTAGGGAACATTGAATAAAATAAAATTACATAGAATCTAAATCTGATGCCTGTTGTACGTTTGCATTCCATGTTCGATCCTAGTCTCTTTGGTTACTTGAGAGGTTTGAAAGAATAAGGTAAACGAACTAGCTCGGTGTGAGTCTAATCCATAATCACATTCAACAATTGTTTAGGATCAATCACATAAAGCATCCATGTAATATATTCATAGCAACCATATCAATAATAGAATGAGCTACGAACATATCATAATGCAAGAATGGTTTTCTACCCCCAACCAGCCACTACAAACCACAAGTTCCCCAAAACTCCTCTACCAAACTCTGAAGAGTGCAAGCAAAGCTCTATGTGGTTAAACCACCATATAAACATAATGCATATATTTTTCCAATTAACATATAATGTGATAAAATAACCAACCTCCACAGTACTACAAATGCAATGCACTGACTACATATAAATTTGGACTTAATATGCCGTTAGAACTCCACAGAACTCCTTCGTCAACCCTAATTTCGCACCCCATGCACATGCAATATTTCATGCAATTTTTCAATCAAATGCACGTTTCATACGTATTCTTTCAATAGCATAGATCACATGCCACTGTTATAATGTTCGCATATCAATTGTTCATTTTCAACATCAGCACAGTGACATTTAATCATATTATCAATCGTTAACATTTGGGAAAATATTTGTAGTGCATGTATAATAGTTTTTCCATTCAATACTTTTCATGGCATTTTACCTAACAAGATTTTGGAAATTCAATATCTATCTCTAAAATAACACATTCTATACATACAATCAATCACACATCATATCAACAAACATTTCTTATCAAATCAAATAATTAACTATTCAATCAACCAACCAATTTTGCAAACATTCCATTTAGTTAAGGCCAATAACTTGTAACAACCCAGTTTTAGCTAAATCAGAACAGTGGTTTCAGGACCAAAAATCTGAGGTCCTAAAATTATTTTAATATTATTTTATTTGTTTTCAGCATGTGAATATGTATGTGTGAAAATTTAGTCAGCTAATTTTATCGTTTAATAGCTCAATTTGAGAAAAAGGACTTAATCGCGTAAAATGCAAAAGTGGTATGCTATAAGATAAAAGTGTTTATTTGCTATGGTTTGTTATTTATGAGGTCCTTATGATGTTATTAACCCATTGATAATGTTAATGGACATTAATAGGCATTGTATCATGAATTTTGGTAGTTTTAATTAATGGATAAAATGGTAATTTGATTATTAAGTTATTATACTTAAAACAAAATCAAATTTTGTTTCATCATTCATCATACTTAGCCAAAATTAAAGAAGAAAGAAACAATTTTTCATGTTTTTAGGGTTCGACCATTGATAAGCTTAATTGAGGTATGTATTTTGCTCGATTTTTGATGATTTATTTTATGATCATTGCTTTGAGTACTAGCTAGCCCGTACCTTAATTTCTAAATTTTTTTATGAATGTTTTAGTTTCCATTGATGAATGCTTGAGCTTTTGAATTATTTTTGATGAATTATGAAAGCTTGATGTTAGATATTAAAGTTTTGTTAAGTGATTTTTGACTAAAATGTCAAATATGGATTAAATTGAGAAAAGTGTAAAATGTGTGGTTAAATGTGTGAAATAAATGAAAATATGGGATGATATGAAGCTATATGAAATTCGGCTGGCATGAAATTAGAAAGAAATTGTGTATTTTGTGATTTTGTGAAATAATGACTAAATTGCAAGAAATGTAAAAGTTTAGGGCCAAAGTGCAAATTGGTTAAATTATGTGTTTGTGGATGAAATTGTTTGAATTGGTGATTAAATAGATTAACTTTTAACACATATAGATCCTGAAAGAAAGAAATCAGATCTAGGTCAGGGAAAAACGAAAGTTGACGAATAGTCGATTTCGTCCGTCTATTCAGACTACGAGGTAAGTTCATATGCAGATAAATGTATATGAATTGATTTATTCATGCTTATATGATATTGAAATGTAATGAATGACCATGGAAGATGAATATGTGAAATTGAGAAAGCATCGACAGTGTTACAACGTCTGAAAGTCTCGTACGAACCATAGGAATAGAATAGGATAGATATGTCATGATATAGGATTCTGAGATGTGATATTATGAATGACCATGTCTGGGACATCGGCATCGGTTTGAGATTTACGTGTAAGACCATGTCTGGGACATTGGCATCATATATAATTTCGTAGAAGACCCTGTCTGGGACAGTGGCGTCGATATTTGATAACATGTAAGACCATATCTGGGATATGGCAATATACTAGTTTTACTAGTTATCCGAGTATCCTTATTGATTCCAAATGATTCAACAGGCATTATCAAGAAAGGAATTAATATGTGAATGCGTATCCGATTTAGGTACGTATAAAATGTACATGTCATTCAAGAATGAAAGTTGAGTATGTTATAAATGATGACAGGTGAATTATAAAAGCATGAAATGTGATTATATGTAAGTGAACTATGAACAAGTGAACTAGATGTTATTTGTGAAGTGAAATTGTGATTTGTATGATCTTCCTATGGATGTATTGGTTTAAGTCTATCTCATGTGTTATGATTATTTATATATGGCTTACTAAGCTCTTAAGCTTACTTTGTGTGGTCTTTTCATGTTTTTATAGATCATCGAAGCTAGCTCGGACTCTAGGATCATCGGGAAACATCATCGCACTATCGATCATCTCGTTGGTATTTTTAGAAGCTTTGAATATATGGTATATGGCATGTATAGGCTGGTGTCATTTTGGTATATTTTTGGGTTGTGATTTTAACCATGTGATTTGGCTTATAAATGTTAGTATATGGCCATTTAAGTTGGCTTGAGTTATATGCTTGATAGATGATATATGAAATGTATAATATATTCTAAGTGTTGGATTGTTTGGAATTGTTGTTCTTTGATTGGTTATTAATTGTGGTAATAATGTTGGGAAATTGGCATATTGTGGCTTGATTTTAAGATGATCATATGGTATATTATATGAGACTTGAAATGGATGATAGGTTGATGAATTAATGTATTTGGAAATGAGATAAAGTGTGATGATTATGGTACATTGTTTTGGTATGTTTTGAATATGGAATTGAGAGGTTGAATGGTTATGAATAGATGACATGATATGAGTATGATTTGGTAGGTTTTGGTCACTTAATGATGTAATGAAATGGTGCTATTAGGTAGCTATGTATGCTTGTGGTTAGGGTGGCAAATTGGCTTTGTAAATAGCCTATTTTTGTCCACACGGGCAGAGACATGGGCGTGTATCTCCGCCGTGTGCGACACATGGACATGTTGCATGGCCGTGTGTCCCCTAGTGTACCCTTCAAATTAAAGTTAGCATACCCTACAGTTTTGACATGGCCTGGACACACGGGTGTGTTTACTAGCCATGTGTGGCACACAAGTTGGCACATGGGAATTTGGTCGACCATGTAATATCCTGATTTTGGGCCTAGTCGGAATAGTAGTTTTGTGACCACAAAATCCGAGATAGAAATAATTATTTTATGATTATTTTTAGGTCTATGATATGATTGCATAATTGTGTGAAAATTTCGTGAAGAAATTTTATGCATAAAGTGCTTAAATTGAAATTAGGGACTAAATCAAATAATTTGTAAAACTTGCATTCTAGAAGTTTCTAGTATGAAATTGTTTTCAAATATTAATTAGGAGGTCTTAAATAGAAATTTTACCAATTTCTAAGTCTATGGACAAAAATTGGACATGGATGGAATTTTTGGAAAGCTTAGTAGTAAGGGCATTTTGGTCATTTAGGGGTAAAATGAATTAAAATACAAAATTAAAAGCCAATTTTGCTCATCTTCAACCCCATGGCCGAATATAGCAAGGAGAAACCATGGCTAGGGTTTTTCAAGCTTCCAAGCTCGATTGTAAGTCCGTTCTAGCCTCGTTTTAAATGATTTTTCGTTTTTGGAGTCCCGATAGCTCGATCTAGCTTATGCTAGCAATAATTTAACCTAGGGTTTATATTTGGAAAAATACCCATAGGTTAAATTTGTGTATTTTGGTGTTTTATGATAAAATATGAGGTTTTAAATTATGTTAGGCAACTTGTGCTACTCGGTTTTAAGCGAAAACTAGCAAAAGGGCTTAATCGGTAAAAATACCTAATAGTCATAAGTACATGTTAGAGTGAGAATTTGATGTTGCCATAGAAGGGAAAAATGATCAGCATGTCATAAAACATAAGAAAATAGGCTGACATTTAATTTACGAGCTTTGGGGCAAAAGTGTAAATATGCAAAAGTTTAGGGGCAAAACTGTAATTTTGCCAAAATATGATTTTGGGTCAATTTGAATAATGTGAGTCCTAATTAGACTATATTTTAAATGATAGAGCAAGGAAAACTAAAATTCGGGCTAAAATGGGGAAAATACCAAGTTGTGGACGAAATGGTAAAAGTAGCCATTTTCGCATACGAGATAAGTTCATGTGTAAATGTAGTAACATAATTGTCATTTTAAGCAATTTAATGTTCTTTATATGATATGATGCTGGTTATTATCATGAAATATTATGCTTTGTGGTTATTGTTGAATAATATGTAATTATGTGAATTACTTGATGAGTATGAATTATCACCGAAGTATCAATTTCGATATTCCGTGGAAGATGGAAAAGATGTGTGATCGAGGAAAACGCCCGTTTGAACCTTAGGAATAGATTAGGATACAAGTGACATGTCACTAGGATGTTTGGGCATCCGAACTCGTTGAGTTGAGTCCAAGTTCACTTATGGATGCGAATGTCCGAACTCGTTGAGTTGAGTCCGAGTTCGAGAGATGTAACTAGGCATCCAAGCTCGTTGAGTTGAGTCTGAGTTCACTTATGGGCGGGTTACATGGTAGCTTGGCTACATATGTAGCACTTATGTGCAAACTTTCCATGTATCCGAATTATATTCCGATGTGTTCAACGGGTAAAATTCTACTCAAATGGAGGAATACTCAAGATGAAAGGGACGTATTGGTAAGTGTTGTGAAATGAATACTTTGAACAGGTATGTACTTAACCCTCAGGTTGAAAACTCGATATAACAACAATATGGTAAGATGATAAATGAAAATGTGATATAAATGTCTCGGTGATGATTATGCAAATGGTGTTTTTTGTTTGCTTATATAGTTGTGTTACTTGCTATTTGCATGTGAGCTTACTAAGCATTTATGCTTACTTCCTCCTTTTCATTCCTTGTAGTGTTGACAAGCCAGCTCAGAAATCAGGAACGGTCGGAGGCATGCTTACACTATATCCGTATACCATCTTGGCATAATGGCTTGCATATTTTGAGTATGGCATGTATAGCATTATAATCATTTTGTATATATGGTCTTATGATATGGTTATTGAGTGGTATGGAAAAGCTTGGTAATGATTAGCCATTGGAATGGCTAATCATGATCATATTTGGTGTTATGTATGCTAAATTACTAGCTAATCCATGGAAAACATGAAATAGGTAAAATTTTCCATAAAATAGATTCAGACAGCAGCAGTGACGTGAGTTTGAAAAATCATTAAAAATAGTAGAAATACAATTAGATGGTGAATAAAATTTTTAATTCAATAATTATGAGTCTATTTTCATATGGATGGAACAAAACAGGTATATGAGTTATATTTTATGAGATGTTTAAATTTTTGTGAAACAGGGCCAGAGCGATTTCTGGATCCCCTGTTATGACTTTGGAAATTCACCATAAATTGTTCAAAGATAATTAGAAGTCATGATTTATATGTACAGATTCCTTATTGGGTTTAGTTTTATTAAAAACAAACGGTATAGTCATTGAAACTCTGTACAGGGAGATATATGATTCGTAATACACAGAGGTCAGAGCAGTCGAACCCTAAAATAGGGAAGACTTTAACTAATAAACTGTACTAATTGGCTGGACTAAAAATTCTATAAAAATATTAGTAAATATATATATGAGTCTAGTTTCAGGGAAAATTTATGGAATTTGATTTAGAGTTTCGTAACTCAAGATATGAATTTTTAAGCGACTATGACGCAGATTGTTAGCTTGACTGGAAATTTTAAAAATAAATTGTTTGAGCTGTTTAAGTAATGAATTAAGTCTGTTAACACCTCGTGTTCGACTCCGGCGACGGTCTCGGGTACGGGGCGTTACATTTGGTGGTATCAGAGTAGGTTTAGTCGGTTCTCGGACTAACCTAGCATGTGTAAAAGTTTAGCTATACATGCCACTGATCTGTGCTAGTGTGATGTCTTCCGACGCGTATGAGTACCGTCTTATTTAGACAGGGTACTCTCCAACTGAGCTGTGCCAACCATGTTCAATGTTATGTGAAGGTATTTGAGTAAAATTATAATTATGATAAGTCTCGGTTCAAAAAAGTATGAATAAAAGTTTATGATACATATGTGATAAATATCCATATTTGCTTAATGCTCATACGATGTAGTGTATGTGGCTTACTTGATAAGATGAACAGAATAAATAGAAAGTAGTAGAGGTATGAATAAAGGTCATAATATCGTGATACGAATGAAAATGTCCTTGTCTTGATTGGACGTTGAATGTTGATGAATGTTAATGATATACAATTTTTATAAGATAGAGGATTATAATGAAATGAACTTATCTATGTTAAATAGTTGGACTGAATTATATGATTGTAATGATATGTACATGATGATGCACGAAATGAAAGTTGTGATTGTGATGCAAATATCTATGTTTGTGTGGCCTTATATGATGTCATGAGCATGAATTAATTTAATTAAATGAATAGATAAGTAAAGCTATCTAGAAAACATAGAATGTATGCATAAGTATATTGTCTAAATGGGACAATAGGAAAATTGGTGTTAGCCAACATGAATGTTGCATTGCCTGAATGAATGACATGATTTTGATGATGTTGCTATGATGATGGAAGTTGTGTCATATGAGTATGTATAAGAAAGTCAAGTCAGAGGTCCTACAACCCCTCCCCCTTACCGAAGTGGTACTTATAATGGAATTTCATGAGATTTGTATTGAATAAGTTTTCGGTTGAGAACCCAAAGAGTTCAGTGATAGAATAATTATAAGTATGATCAGAGATTGAAAATGAGCTGATAAGTAAAGTCAGAGTCAGTAAAGTATCGGATTGATATAAAGATTATTGGAATTATGCACTGTCCCAGTTAGAGAAGGAAATTCTCTTTGGTAAATCGAATTACTCAGGTGCAAGGTCGAGAAAAGTGTAAATCAAAAATTTATTCAGAACTGACCTTCTTTAGTGAATGGTTTAATATGAAATTTGTGATGACAAAACTAGTTAGGGAAATGATATTTGAAATGTGAACTATCTGAGTGTGACAGTTATGACTGGACAGATTTAGCAGTCTCTTTTGAGATGTACTATGTGTTTACCCGTTCTCAGAAATATTTCTATGGCTATTGATCTTCTGAAGAAATTCTTGTTATATGGGAATGTCTTCTAATTATGGTGTTGGATGAAAGCATTGGTAGTCTAACTGGTTTATAATTTATATTGCTCTATTTCATCAGGTATTCTATTTCATTTCGTCTGATAAGAATTGATGAGAGAATACGTAAGATATTATGTTTTTTATTCTTCTACTTGATGCTTCATCTGATATATATGTATGGGAAGATATATTGTTCTTGTTATATTTGATTCCAGTGGGATTAAATGATGTTTTCTTTTGGACTTTCTTTCTTTGAAGAATTATCGGGGTATTCTGTATTTTCTCTATGAGTTTGGTTTTCGATTCTCTGGCATAGTATCATATCTTGGGTTTCTTTATCCTGGATCTCTTTATTCTGGATTTCGTTATTCTGGGTTTCTCTATCTTGGATTTCTTTATTCAGTTTTCTTGTTATCTTTGTTCCATAATTTGTCAATTAAGACTCATGTTCGAAGCGCATTCTTCAGCTCGTGATAATCATGTCAAATATGACTATACTTCTAATTTGACCTTGGTAATATGGTGATTTTAGTATTGGGATTTTTTCTAATTTCTATATAAGGATTTGACATCAGTAAAGGCATAGGTGATAAAAGCGCGAGTTTCATTCGGTATGGTGAATTATTTATTTGAAAGATTTCATGTGACAATTATGTCAGGATTATTTTTTTTAAGCCTGATAATGTAATTTCATTTTTGTACGGATAAAAGAGTAAATAGTCTGAACGAGAAATGTATATTTATTAGAAAGAGTTGGATATTAGTTAAAATCACTACGAATGATAAGGTTTTCGTCTTGTGAAAGCTGAAAAGTTTATTACATGTTGACAAAGTTTGGATAGATGAGAATATTGGTAACTGAAGCGTCTGAACTAGACTAGTCTACATTGAGTAAAGACTTCCTGACTTTCAGTAATGTACTGTTGTATGAATTGTGATGTGTTTCAAGACAGTGAGGTAATGTGATAGTTTAGAGCATTCGATGTTACATAAAATCTGAGTTGTTAAAGGGGTTAAAGCCGAACATTGGGATCTATCAAAATTATCCTTGTCAACGTTGATATTGGGATGGAAATGAGAAGGATTATTCTTGAGGCCATATCAGAAATATTTCCATGGAGGAAAGAGGAAAATGTGATGTATCCTATTGTTAAATGTTTGGCGAGATCTATAAATCATATATGTATTGAATGAATTCCTACTCATCAGATTCATGGAATTTCAGGCCTCTTTGATTGTTGGATTTCATGGAATTCCGGTCTCCATTAAATCAAGTTGAGATCTGGGTTTTATGTCATGATATCATGGGAAACTGAGAAGGGTTGAAAATTTAAGAACAGTTGAGAGTTGAGACTGTAAGCTTTCAGATCATATGAGAAATTAAAGAGATGTATTGGAGGTACAGCCTAGGTGAAAGTTCTTCGGCACCGAATATGAGATTAAAAGTGAAGACCACTTTTCTGGTAAGATTTTCGGGGACGAAAATCCCTAAAGGGGGGAGAGTCGTAATATCCTGATTTTGGGCCTAGTTAGAATAGTGGTTTCGTGACCACAAAATCTAAGATAGAAATAATTATTTTATGATTATTTTTAGGTCTATGATATGATTTCATAATTGTGTGAAAATTTCGTGAAGAAATTTTATGCATAAAATGCTTAAATTGAAATTAGGGACTAAATCGAATAATTTGTAAAACTTGCATTCTAGAAGTTTTTAGTATGAAATTGTTTTGAATATTAATTAGGAGGTCTTAAATAGCAATTTTACCAATTTCTAAGTCTATGGATAAAAATTGGACATGGATGGAATTTTGGAAAGTTTAGTAGTAAGGGCATTTTGGTCATTTAGGGGTAAAATGAATTAAAATACAAAATTAAAAGCCAATTTTGCTCATCTTCAACCCCATGGCCGAATATAGCAAGGAGAAACCATGGCTAGGGTTTTTCAAGCTTCCAAGCTCGATTGTAAGTCCGTTCTAGCCTCGTTTTTAATGATTTTTACATTTTTGGAGTCCCGATAGCTCGATTTAGCTTATGCTAGCAATAATTTAACCTAGGGTTTATATTTGGAAAATACCCATAGGTTAAATTTGTGTATTTTGGTGTTTTATGATAGAATATGAGGTTTTAAATTATGTTAGACAACTTGTGCTACTCGGTTTTAAGCGAAAACTAGCAAAAGGGCTTAATCGGTAAAAATACCTAATAGTCATAAGTACATGTTAGAGTGAGAATTTGATGTTGCCATAGAAGGGAAAATGATCTGCATGTCATAAAACATAAGAAAATAGGCTGAAGTTTAATTTACGAGCTTTGGGGCAAAAGTGTAAATATGCAAAAGTTTAGGGGCAAAACTATAATTTTGCCAAATATAATTTGGGTCAATTTGAATAATGTGAGTCCTAATTAGACTATATTTTAAATGATAGAGCAAGGAAAACTAAAATTCGGGCTAAAATGGGGAAAATTCCAAGTTGTGGACGAAATGGTAAAAGTAGCCATTTTCGCATACGAGGTAAGTTCATGTGTAAATGTAGTAACATAATTGTCATTTTAAGCAATTTAATGTTGTTTATATGATATGATGCTGATTATTATCATGAAATATTATGCTTTGTGGTTATTGTTGAATAATATGTAATTATGTGAATTACTTGATGAGTATGAACTATCACCGAAGTATCAATTTCGATATTCCGTGGAAGATGGAAAAGATGTGTGATCGAGGAATACACCCGTTTGAACCTTAGGAATAGATTAGGATACAAGTGACATGTCACTAGGATGTTTGGGAATCCAAACTTGTTGAGTTGAGTCCGAGTTCGAGAGATGTAACTAGGCATCCAAGCTCGTTGAGTTGAGTCCGAGTTCACTTATGGATGCGAACGCCCGAGCTCGTTGAGTTGAGTCCGAGTTCACTTATGGGCGGGTTACATGGTAGCTTGGCTACATATGTAGCACTTATGTGCAAACTTTCCATGTATCCGAATTATATTCTGATGTGTTCAACGGGTAAAATTCTACTCAAATGGAGGAATACTCGAGATGAAAGGGACGTATTGGTAAGTGTTGTGAAATGAATACTTTGAACAGGTATGTACTTAACCCTCGGGTTGAAAACTCGATATAACAACAATATGGTAGGATAAATGAAAATGTGATATGAATGTCTTGGTGATGATTATGCAAATGATGTTTTTTGTTTGCTTCTATAGTTGTGTTACTTGCTATTTGCATGTGAGCTTACTAAGCATTTATGCTTACTTCCTCCTTTTCGTTCCTTGTAGTGTTGACAAGTTAGCTCGGAAATCGGGAACGGTCTGAGGCATGCTCACACTATATCCGTATACCATCTGGGCATAATGGCTTGCATATTTTGAGTATGGCATGTATAGCATTATAATCATTTTGTATATATGGTCTTATGATATGCTTATTGAGTGGTATGGAAATGCTTGGTAATGATTAGCCATCGGAATGGCTAATCATGATCATATTTGGTGTTATGTATGCTAAATTACTAGCTAATCCATGGAAAACATGAAATAGGTAAAATTTACCATAAAATAGATTCAGACAGCAGCAGTGACATGAGTTTGAAAAATCATTAAAAATAGTAGAGATACAATTAGATGGTGAATAAAATTTTGAATTGAAGAATTATGAGTCTATTTTCATATGGATGGAACAAAATAGGTATATGAGTTATATTGTATGAGATGTTTAAATTTTTGTGAAACAGGGCCAGAGCGATTTTTGGATCCCCTATTATGACTTTGGAAATTCACCATAAATTTTTAAAAGAGAAGTATAAGTCATGATTTATATGTACAGATTCCTTATTGAGTTTAGTTTCATTATAAACAAACGGCATAGTCATTGAAATTCTGTACAGGGAGATATATGATTCGTAATACACAGAGGTCAGAGCAGTTGAACCCTGAAATAGGGGAGACTTTAACTAATAAACTGTACTAATTGGCTTGACCAAAAATTCTAGAAACAAATTAGTAAATAGATATATGAGTCTATTTTCAGGGAAAATTTACGGAATTGGATTTAGAGTTTCGTAACTCGAGATATGAATTTTTAATCGACTATGAAGCAGATTGTTAGCTTGACTGAAAATTTTAAAAATAAATTGTTTGAGCTGTTTAAGTAATGAATTAAGTCTGTTAACACCTCGTGTTCGACTCCGGCGACGGTCTCGGGTGTGGGGCGTTACAGATCATGTGACCCAAGTCAGTAACCCCCCTTAAATTTCACACGGTCTGGCACACAAGCGTGTCCTTGGCCGTATGGTGCAAGTCAGTATGTATGCCCTATTTGCACACGATGTGTGACATGGGCGTGTCTGGTAGCTGTGTCAGGCACACGGCCTGTTCACACGGGAGTGTGACCCTTATATCTTTGAAAATTTTCTATGTTTCCCAAAGTTTGTGAATTTTATCGATTTACTCTCGAACCACTTCTAAGCATGTTTTAAGGTCTCATAGAACCTTACAAGGGATAATGTGATTGATTTGAATAAATTTTGATTATGAATGTATGAATGAATGTGAATTGTGTGTGACTTATGGTAATGCCTCGTAACCCTATTCCGGCGACAGATACAGGTTAAGGGTGTTACATTTAATAGCCCAATTTAGACCCTAATTGAAATGGTGGTTTTGGGACCACAAATTTGAGTCAAAAAAATATTTAAAATATTATTTTCAGTTTTTATTTTGAGTAAATTTATATTCGTGAAATTTTCGTGATTTAAATTTGTCGTTTGAGTGTCCGATTAAATAAACAGACTTAATCGCGTAAAATGTAAAATTGGTATACTAATTGTTGAAGTGTATAATTGCTTTGTTCTTTCAATATGGAGTTTTTATAATGCAAATATACCTTTGAATCTTTGCATGGAAATATTTGGCCATTGGTAAGTGAATTATAAATAATTAAACTAAGGGTATAAAGGTAAATTATGTAATAATATGCTTATAATAAAACATAAAATTTGAAATAAGCTTTTATATTAATGTGTTCTTGCCGAAAATAAAAGAAGAAAGAAAAGAATAAGAAGCTAGGTATTCGACCATTGTTGATTCAAATACAAGGTTAGTTTGGTTTTAGTTTTTGATAATTTTTACGTTTTTGAGATCATTGCTTCAAATATTATCCGACTCATGCTTGAATCTTTGATTTTGATGAATATCTTGAGTTAGGTCATTGATGAGAGCTTGTGATTTTTGTTGTTTGATGATGAAATATGAAAGATACGTTTTAGATTAACATGTTTTGTGTTGGACTTCTTGATGATTTTGAGTAATTAGGACTAAACTGCAAAAATAATAAATAAAGGGACTCAAATGTGAAATAAATGAAATATATGGACTCGTATGATTATAAGGAAGATTCGGCCTAGCTAGTTGTTGTGAGATTTTGCATATTTGTGTTTTGTGCAATAAGGACTAAATTGTGAAAAATGTGAAATATTAGGGGTAAAAGTGTAATTTTTCCCATTTGTGTGTGTTTTGGATGAATTTTATTGAATATTTGATTTAATAGGTTCAATTTATATTAATTTTGATCAAGAAAAGAGAAAATCAGATTTAGCTTGGGGAAAACTAAAGTTGTCGACTAGTCGATCTGTACCGGTTTTTCATCATTCGAGGTAAGTTTATAAGCAAATAGATGTGTTTAATTGTAATTAAATACTAGATATATATGTTGTTATGAAATGTACGGATTTATATTTGTTATGGCCAAATATGAAAAGGCTTGACTACTACATTTCCGAATTTGTTTCGACCGAGATACGATGTTCGAAAGCCCCGTATGAACCTTAGGAATAGTTAGGATACATATGTCATGACATAGGATTCCGATTTATGTGTGCGAGTAAGACCATGGCATCAATATGTGACTCCAATTTATGTGTGCGAGTAAGACCTTGTCTAGGATAGTGGCATCGATATGTGATTACATGTAAGACCACGTCTGGGACGTTGGCGTTGTACAATATGTATGATTATCCGAGTGTCCTATCCAATTCTGAATGGTTCAATGGGCAACGATAAGTGTGATCAAATGTGTAAAATAAGCTAAATGACTAGGTATGAATTAGCTTGTTATTTATTGAATTAAGGTAAGTGAGTAATTTGATTATTTGTTACAAATTGCATTGATACAAATGAAATAAATATGTGATTATAATACGTATATTCGGCCAAATAGTAATAAATGTACATGATGTTATATTATGATTCTTGATTTTGTGTATTTGAGCATATGTATATTTAGTTACTTAATGATATTTTGATTATGAAAGTTGAATAACATTTGGTAAATTTGATCACTTGAACATTCAGCCAATGTGGAATGTGGAGTATGAAATGTATTATATATATAATTTTGTAGTTTGAGATTAAGGAATGATGAGTTTAATATATTTTTTGGTTAGCTTAAATGAGCTAGTCATATAATTTGAATCGTTTATTTGCTTAAGACTTACGAAGTTATAAAAGCTTACTCTGTGTATACTTGTGATTCTGTTTTGTAGATTTTTGGAGCAAGTTACGAGCTCGGGGATCGTCAGTAAAGTTCATCACACTATCCACTATTTCGGTAATTATATAGTTAAATCTGAACTATGGCATGTATAGGCTGGAACATACTTTTGAAATGTTGATTTTGATTTTCTATAAAGGCCATGCGAAAATGGCTTAATTTCTATGTTCGATTTCAATTCTGTTTGGTTGTGGCTTGAAATCATTTTGGTTATATTGCTAAGTGTTATGAAGTGATGTTGTTCATGATATGTATTTTTATGTTTTGGAAATGGGTAATGATTTTGAATGAATGTATGGGTGACTCAGCTAAGGTATTCATAGAATAGGTTATATGTGATTGAGGTGGTTGTATTAAGACAATGAATTATATTTGTTTCGAAAATTACAGGTTGATTATTATGTTTGAACATGAAATAATCTTGTCATGATATGGTTATTATTTGATATGGAAATATTTACGCTATTAGTAGAAGTATATATGTTATATAAACGACTGTAAATGAAGTAAGGACATTCGGTTATGAGATAGGATATATGAATATTTCTTTTTGAGCTAGCTATGGTTTGGCATTTGTGATTATGCATGTATTGAAGGGGTTTGATGTATCATTTGAATTATATGATTATAAGAGAAAATGATTTAAAATATGGGTAATAGAAATTCAGTTAAGATTTATGTTCTTTGATAAGTATGAAGTTTATATATATAGTTGTGAATATTCGATCACTATGATAAAACATTCATTAAGTTTTAAAAGATTAGTTTCGTAAATGATCATTTGATAAGAGATGCACGTAAGAGATCATCGAGTAAGTCATTTCAGTCGGCACCAAAGATGTTATGAGATGATTTAAGCCATTCTAAGGCTGCTTCAGGTTTTTCACGACGAGATCGAGACAGACCACCTGTGAGCTCAAGAGTTACCTCAATAGCTAGTGTTGGAAATGTTAGATCAAATCAGCCCGAGTGTAAACATTATTGTAAAAGACATCTTGACAGTTGCAGATTGCGTGATTGGGCCTGTTTTAATGTGGATCGATGGATCATTATATTCGTGATTGCCTAGTGTTAGCTGAAGAAAATCCAGTACAGGATACGAGATCTAGTAATACTACAGCTTGAGGTAGACCACCTAGAAATACGGGTAATGTGAGTGGCAGTTAGAGAAGGACTAAAGATACAACAGTTAGATCCGAGGCTCGTGCACTTGCCAGAGCCTATGCTATTCACACACGTGAGGAGGCCTCATCCCTAGATGTTATTACTGGTACATTTACTCTGTATGATACCAGTGTAATTGCATTGATTGATCCTGGTTCAACTCATTCCTATGTATGTGAGACTTTAGTATTCAGTAAGACTTTGCCTATTGAGTCTACTGAGTTTGTGATTAAAGTTTGAACCCCTTGGGCTGGTGTGTTATGGTTAACAAAGTGTGTAAGAATTGTCCCTTGATGGTTCAAGATTCGTGTTTTCCGACTGATTTGATATTGTTACCATTTAATGAGTTCTCCATAATTTTTGGTGTGGACTGGTTGACTTTACATGATGCTATTGTAAACTGCAAAAGAAAGACCATTGAACTATAGAGCCAGAATGATGAGGTTATTAAGATTGAATCTAGTGATTTGAATGGTTTACCAGTAGTGATTTCTTCGATGCTAGCTCAGAAATATGTGAGGAAAGGTTGTGAAGCTTATTTTTCTTATGTGCTTGATAGTAAAGTGGCCAAAAGACACATTGGATCAGTACCAGTTGTATGTGAGTATTCGGATGTGTTTCCTGAAGAATTACCGAGTTTGCCACCTATTTGGGAAGTTGAGTTCAGTATTGAATTAGTTTCAGGGACTACTCCGATATCTATAGCTCTGTACAGAATGGCACCTACTGAATTAAATGATTTGAAAGCTCAGTTGCAAGAGTTGATGATAGAGGTTTCGTGCAACTGAGTTTCTCTCCTTTGGGTGCACCAGTTTCATTTGTGAAAAAAGAAAGACAGAACTATGAAAATGTGCATTGATTATAGAAAACTAATAAGGTGACTATAAAGAATATGTATCCGTTGCCATGGATTGATGATTTATTTGATCAACTGAAATGGGCTATAGTGTTTTCGAAGATAGATTTAAGATTCGGCTACTATCAGTTGCGAGTTAAAGACCCTGACGTGCCAAAGACTGCCTTTCGAACGAGGTACGAACATTATGAGTTTTCGGTTATGCCTTTCGGACTTACTAATGCACCTACTATTTTTATGGATCTGATGAATCAAATCTTCAGATAGTATTTGGATCAGTTTGTAGTTGTGTTCACTGATGATATATTGATCTATTCATTGATGATATATTGATCTACTCTCGTGATGAAACTGAACATGCTGAGCATTTGAGACTTGTGTTACAGACTTTGCGAGAAAAACAATTGTATGCGAAGTTTAGTAAATGTGAGTTTTGGTTAAGTTAAGTCAGTTTTCTGGGTCATGTTTCAGTATCAGGTATTCGAGTTGATCCGAGTAGGATTTCAGCAATACTTGACTGGAAACCTCCGAGAAACATTTCCGAAGTCCGAAGTTTTCTGGGACTTGCTGGTTATTATAGCCGATTCGTGAAAAGGTTCTCAATGATTGCAACCCCGATGACCAAGCTACTGCAAAAAGATGTTAAGTTCGAGTGGTCAGAAAAGTGCCAGAAACGTTTTGATCAGTTGAAAGCCCTTTTGACTGAAGCTCTAGTACTAGTTTAGCCAGAATCGGGTAAAGAATTTGTTATTTATAGTGATGCTTCTTTAAATGATCTGAGATGTGTTTTGATGCTGGAAGGCAAAGTTATAGCTTATGCCACGAGACAGTTGAAGCCACATGAAAGAACTATCAGACACACGACCTAGAATTGGAAGCTATCATGTTTGCATTGAAAATTTGAGACAACGCCGATGGTTAGAATTATGAAAAGACTGCGAGCTTGTGATTAACTATCATTCAGGAAAGGCTAATGTAGTTACTGATGCTCTAAGTCGAAAATAATTGTTTGCTTTGCGTGTAATGAATGCACATATGGCTATGTCTAATGATGGTTCGATAATAGCTGAATTAAAAGCAAGATCATTATTTGTTCAACAAATTTGTGATGCACAGAAAGTTGGTGATGAATTGATTGTAAAACGTGTCCAATGTAATTCGAATGATGATTTAGAGTTTCAAGTTGATAATAAAGATTGTCTGAGGTTTAGAAACCAAATATGTGTTCCAAGAAACCTAGAGTTGATTCAGATAATTTTGAATGAAGCTCACAGTAGTCAGTTATCAGTTCACCCGAATAGTACAAAGATGTATAATGATCTGAAATAGCACTATTGGTGGCAAGGTATGAAACGAGACATTTCTGACTTTGTATCGAAATGTTTAACCTGCCAGCAAGTAAAAGCCAAACATCAGGTACCTTATAGATTGCTTCAGTCGATCAAGATACGTGAATGGAAATGGGACAGAGTCACGATGGATTTTGTATCCGATTTACCATTGACACTAGCAAGAAAGATGCAATCTGGGTTATTGTATATAGATTGACTAAATCTGCTCACTTTGTTCCGATTTGTACAGATTACTCGCTTAATAAGTTGGCTAAATTGTATGTTTCTCAGATTGTAAGATTACATGGTGTGCCTATATCTATTGTTTCGGATAGAGATCCAAGGTTTATATCGCTGTTTTGGAAGAAACTGTAAGATGCACTAGGTACAAAATTACATTTTAGCACTGCTTTCCATCAGCAAACAGATGGTCAGTCTAAGCGAATCATTCAGATACTTGAGGATATGTTGAGATGTTGCATTCTCGAGTTCGAAGGTACGTGGGAACGATATCTACCTCTGATTGAATTTACGTATAATAATAACTTTCAATCGAGTATTGGACTGAGCTCAGTGAAAATAAGATACACGGGGTCGATTTGATCAGAGAAACTGAACAGAAAGTGAAAGTGATCCGTGAAAGTCTAAAAGTAGCATTAGATCGTCAAAAATCATATGCAGACTTGAAACATAAAGATATAGAGTTTCAGATAGGAGATAAAGTCTTCTTAAAAGTCTCACCATGGAAGAAAATACTCAGATTTGGTCGTAAAGGCAAATTGAGTCCAAGATTCATTGGGCTGTATGAGATTATCGAGCGAATTGGGCCGGTTGCTTATAGACTGTTGTTTCCATCTAAGCTAGAAAAGATTCACAATGTATTCCATGTTTCGATGCTTCGTAGATATCGATCTGATCCTTCACATGTGATTAGTCTGCCTAAGATTAAGATTAAGTCCGATATGACGTACGAAGAAGAACCAATTTGCATTCTAGCTCGTGAAATTAAAGAGTTGCGAAATAAGAAAATTATGTTGGTTAAAGTACTGTGGCATAAACATGGAGTTGAGGAAGCAATGTCGGAGCCAGAAGATGCAATGAGAGAATGCTATCTGAACCTATTCACCGGTAAGATTTTCGGGGATGAAAATCGCTAAAGGGGAGAGTTGTAACAACCTAATTTAGACTCTAATCGGAATGGTGGTTTCGGGACCACGAATCTGAGTCAGAAAAATATTTAAAATATTATTTTCTATGTTTATTTTGAGTTAATTTATATTTTTGAAATTTTCGTGATTTAATTTTGTCGTTTGAGTGTCCTATTAAATAAACGGACTTAATCGCGTAAAATGAAAAATTGGTATACTAATTGTTGAAGTGTATAATTCCTTTGTTCTTTCAATATGGAGTGTTTATAATGAAAATATACCTTTGATTGTTTGCATGGACATATTCGGCCATTAGTAAGTGGATTATAAATAATAAAACTAAGGGTATAAAGGTAAATTATGTAATAATAAGCTTATAATAAAACATAAAATTTAAAATAAGCTTTTATATTAATGTGTTCTTGCCAAAAATAAAAGAAGAAAGAAAAGAATAAGAAGCTACGTATTCGGCCATTATTGATTCAAATTCAAGGTTAGTTTGGTTTCGGTTTTTGATAATTTTTACGTTTTTGAGATCGTTGCTTCAAATATTATCCGACCCATGCTTGAATTTCTGCTTTTGATGAATATTTTGAGTTAGGTCATTGATGAGAGCTTGTGATTTTTGTTGTTTGATGATGAAATATGAAAGATATGTTTTAGATTAACATGTATTGTATTGGAGTTTTTGATGATTTTGAGTAATTAGGACTAAATTGAAAAAATAATAAATAAAGGGACTAAAATGTGAAAAAAATGAAATATATGGACTAGTATGATTATAAGGAAGATTCGACCTACCTATGTTGTTGTGAGATTTTGCATATTTTGTGTTTTGTGCAATAGGGACTAAATTGTGAAAAAATGTGAAATATCAAAGGTAAAAGTGTAATTTGCCCATTTGTGTGTTTTTGGATGAATTTGATTGAATATTTGATTTAACAGGTTTAATTTATATTAATTTTTATCAGGAAAAGAGAAAATATGATTTAGATCGGGGGAAAACTAAAGTTGTCGACTAGTCGATCCGTACCGATTTTTCATCGTCCAAGGTAAGTTTATAAGCAAATAGATGTGTTTAATTGTACTTAAATACTAGATATATATGCTGTTATGAAATGTATGGATTTATATTTATTATGGCCAAATATGGAAAGGCATGACAACTACATTTCTGAATTCATTTCGACCGATATACGACGTTTTAAATCCGCGTATAAACCATAGGAATAGTTAGGATACATATGTCATGACATATGATTTTGATTTATGTGTGCGAGTAAGACCATGGCATTGATATGTGACTCCGACATTTGTGTGTGAGTAAGTCCCTGTCTAGGACAGTGGCATCGATATGTGACTACATGCAAGACCACGTCTGGGACGTTGGCATTGTACAATATGTGTGATTATCCGAGTGTCCTATCCAATTTCGAATGGTTCAACGGGCAACGATAAGTGTGATCAAATGTCTAAAATGAGCTAAATGACCTGGTATGAATTAGCTTGTTATTTATTGAATTAAGGTAAGTGAGTAATTTGATTATTTGTTACAAATTGCATTGATACAAATGAAATAAATATGTGATTATAATACGTATATTCGGCCAAATAGTAATAAATGTACATGATGTTATGTTATCATTCTTGATTTTTTGTATTTGTCCATATGTATATGTAGTTACTTAATGATATTTTGATTAGGAAAGTTGAATAACATTTGGTAAATTTGGTCACTTGAACATTCGACCAATGTAGAAAGTGGAGTATCAAATGTATTATATATGTAATTTTGTAGTTTGAGATTAAGGAATGATGAGTTTAATATATTTTGGTTAGCTTAAATGAACTGATTATATAATTTGAATCATTTATTTGCTTAAGACTTACTAAGCTATAAAAGCTCACTCTGTGTATACGTGTGATTCTGTTTTGTAGATTTTGGAGCAAGTTACGAGCTCGGGGATCGTCAGCAAAGTTCATCACACTATCCACTGTTTCGGTAATTATATAGTTAAATCTGAACTATGGAGTGTATAGGCTGGAACATACTTTTGAAATGTTGATTTTGATTTTGTATAAAGGCCATGCGAAAATGGCTTAATTTCTATGTTTGATTTCAGCATGTTTGGTTGCGGCTTGCAATCGTTTTGGTTATATTGCTAAGTGTTATGAAGTGATGTTGTTCATGATACGTATTTTTATGTTTTGGAAATGGGTAATGATTTTGAATGAATATGTGGGTGACTCGGCTAAGGTATTTATAGAATAGGTTATATGTGATTGAGGTGGTTGTATTAAGTCAATGAATTATATTTGTTTCGGAAATTACAGGTTGATTATTATGTTCGAACATGAAATAATCTTGTCATGATATGGTTATTATTTGAAATGGCGATATTTATGTAACATCCCGAATTAAGGCCCAGTCAGAACAGTGGTTTTGAGACCACTAATTTGGCACAATAAAATTTGTTTTTATTATATTTTTATGGTCTACAATTTCATGGGATAATTTCGTGAAAATTTCGTTCAAAAATTTTGACGTTTGGACACTCAATTTGGTCAAAAAGACTAAATTGTAAAAAGTGCAAAAGTTGAGATCTACATGTTAAAGGTGTCTAGTTTTGTTAAATTTTAAATTGGAGGCCCATAAATGGTAATTAGACTAATGGATAATTTGTTGGACAAAAATGGACATGAAATGGGTGAAATAGAATATTTTTAAGTTAAGGCCATTTTGGTAATCTAGTAATTAAAATGAATTAAAAACAAAATTAAAAGCCAATTTTTTTTCATATTCTATGCCATGGCTGAAACTTGCATGGAGAAGACATAGCTAGGGTTTTTCAAGCTTCCAAGCTCGATTTTAAGTCTATTCTAGCCCCATTTTCAATGATTTTTACATTTTTGAAATCCTCATAACAAGATCTACTAATTTCTACACATATTTTGTGCTAGGGTTTCTGTTTAAAAATTTACCATGGATGACAAGCATGTGTTTTGATGTCTAATGGTAGAATATGAATGCTCGGCGTGTAATAAACGACTTTTACTAAGTGATTTTCGGTGAAATTGCCAAAAAGGATCATTTTGTAAAAGTTACAAAATTCTCATAAAAGTGTGATTTAGTGAAAATTAGGGGCTGCTTCAGTTATGAAAATGATTCGGCTAGGCTTAAAATGCAAGGAAATTGAATAAAAATAATTTTACGAGCCTAGGGGCCAAAGTGCAAATATGTAAAAGTTTAGGGGTCAAAATTTAAATTTATAAAAGTATGATTTTTGGACCCATATGAATAATGTGACTAATTAGTAGGCTAAATTTGCTATTATAGATCAAGAAAAATGAGATTCGGGCATAGACTGGAAATGAATGAGATTATGTATTAAATCAAAATATATAGTCGTACTTGAATCTGAGGTAAGTTCATGTGATTTTAATAATGCAATATTTGTATTTGAATGCTAATGCTTCGATATTACACGAGTTGTAAGTATATATATGTGAATAATTTGATATTATGTGATTATTTTGATGATATAACTTGTTCTTGATGTTTTGCTATTATGATGAAAATGTTGCAATGCCATGTGATTATGAGATATTGCTATGTGAATGAAGCCACAATCCGAGTACGTCCGATAAAGGTTTGGAAGTTTGATGGAATATGATGTTTCTTTGAAATAAGTAAGTTTGTATGTAAATAATATTCCGATTCTTTTTATGTTATTGTCTTTTGTTATTATATGAGATGTGGTTGCCTATAGAATGATCAATTGATGTAAACTACGAATCGAAATTGACTAAGAACGAGTTAGTAAAATGTTGAAAAGTGAAGAATTTTCTGATTGAACCTTTGGAATAGAAGAGATACAAATGAGTCATTGTGAGTCACGTGTGTAGTACTAAGTGCAGGCTACTACGTGTACCAGATTGATAGGTCGCATGTGTAGTACTAAGTGCAGGCTACTATGCGTACCCATTAACTTCGATCACGTGTGTAGTACTAAGTGTAGGCTACTACGTGTATCAAATGGTTAAGTCACGTGTGTTGTACTAAGTGCAGGCTACTACGTGTACCAGATTGATAGGTTGCATGTGTAGTACTAAGTGCAGGCTACTATGCGTACCCGTTAACTTTGATCTCGTGTGTAGTAATAAGTGTAGGCTACTACATGTATTAGATTGTTATGTCACATGTCTAGTACTATTTTAGGCTACTACGTGTACCAGATTGATAGGTCGCATGTGTAGTACTAAGTGCAGGGTACTATGCGTACCAGAGAGCTTCGGTTACAAGGGTGGCATATGCACAGGCCACCAATATTTGTTATTATTCCAATGAGTTCAACGGGAAATTTACTAAGTGAAAATACTTATGTACATGACTATGTGATGAATAGGTGCAAGTATGTCTATGCAAAAAGTTGTGGGCAATGTGCTCGATAGTTGAACGAATCTTTTGGTAAGATAAAATGAAGTGAAATTATGTAAAAGTGAAATTTTGTAATAAAACAATTTTGGATAGCAGCAGTTGTTTGACTTTGAAAAATCACCAAAAATGGTAGAAATTGAATTAGAGGCTGAATAAGATACGAAATTAAAGCTTAGCGAGTCTATTTTCTCATAAAAGAAATGGTGAAGGAAAAACAATTTCATATTCTGTGATAATTGGATTTTTGTGAGATAGGGTCAGAATGACTTTGGAATCCCCTATTCTGATTATCATTGAAACTTGTACAAAAATAATTATGGGTCATAATTTGCATGCTTAATATCGTTAATGAGTCTAGTTTCTAGGAAAATTAGCGGTTCTCAATTTGGAGTCCCGTACCATGAGATAAATTATTTTTACTAAAGAGAGGTCAGAACTGTTAGACAGTGAAACAAGGGTATATTTAAGAATAAACTGTACTTATTTACTATACCAAAAATTCTGAACATTATATGGTAAGAAGATAAATGAGTTTAGTTTCATAGAAAATTAACGGATCTTAATTTGGAGTTTCGTAGCTCCGGATATAAATAAATTAGTAACTATGACTCGAGAAAATAGCATGACCAAAAAATCAGCAAAAGTGTAATTATGATTACATTTTCAATCATGTTGATAATTTGCTTATTATTTTCATATAGACTTACTAAGATTCCAGCTTACTCCCTCCTCTCCATTTCCTTAGTGTTCTCAGGTGAGCCCGGGGTTGGAGACTGTCGGAGGCAGCATCACACTATCAAGCTAACAACTCCAGAGTATAGTCATATGTGTATTAAATACATTCAAGTGAGTGGCATGTATAAGGACTAGTTTTTATGTTAGATGTTGTTACGATTAGCCAAATGTATCGGCTTATATTGACTTATTGTATATGGTCATGAGATGTGGCTTAAATGGTTATGGCTTGTAAGCCTAATTATTCTTGCTATGTGTTAATGTTTGTGATTGTTTATAATTGGTTGTTATGAATGATTAGTAAACACATGTACATGCTGAATGCTCTAAGACCATTTGTGGTGGTCGTGGCCATGGAATGAATCTGTGCCATGGTAGTAAGTTGATAATGATTGAATATAGACAATTGTAGAATGTGAATTGGAATGTCTAACTTGGTGCAACATGAGTATAGGTAAGAAACACATGTATGACAACATGTAAATGCTTTAACGAAATTTTATTAAAGGATGATTAACCAGTAAATTGATGTTATTGCCATGTGTCTCAGCCGTGTAGCCAACACTTAGGCTATTTTCCAAGCCTTATGTTGTCCTTAATTCTCTGTAACACCCCAAACCCGACCCAGACGTTATGGCCGAATCTGACGTGCCACGTTGGAGTTGAAAACCCACGTTCCATTTTAGTGTTTTAAAAACCATATATTTTGTTGAGTTAACAAAGTGTATGGAAGCTGGGCACCAGGTAGGTATCCGAGACAGAGGAGGTGAGCCATGAAGACTGCTTAAGTACCAAGCTCTTTGATTGGATCCAATCCTAGACATGCCCACAACCATAGCCACACTTTGTTATATCGAGTTTAAATTTGTTTAAGCGGACGTCTTTGATAAATTGATTAATCGTGGTGTTGAGATATTTTGAAAACAAGTATCGCTTTGAAAACACGTCCTAAGTCTAGCCCATTTCAACAATTATCAACCAGGTTTGAAGTTATTAAAAATAAAATAATCCCGAGAAGAAATAAAAGAAAAGTTAAAAATGGCCTTATTACAACCCAAAACTAAATAATAATTAAAGGAAATTAAATGAAAACCAACGCTTATTTAAATGTCCAAAAGTGATCACCGTGGCCACTCTGAATCTCCTACGGCCCAAGTCCCCACATCATGGCTCACCTGCAAAGTTAAGGAAAGGGGGTGAGTTTGGAAACTCAGTGGGCAACAAGCCCCTTTCAGAGCCCAAAACAATAACAGCCTGTTGGGTCTAAGCCCAAATCCAATCTCAAACATGTACTGGGCCATAGCCCTTTTCATATTTCATATTTCATAACACTGGGCCGAAGCCTTTTCAAATTTCATATTATTGGGCCGAAGCCTTTACTGTAAACGGTATGGCCCATAGGCCCATTTCAATATCACATATAATGTCAATGAAAGAATACAAGCCCATTTGGGGAGACTACTCAACCCATGTGGGGATTAACTCGACCCACCCCGCCATAACTCTCTACTGGCAGCTTAGCTGCTTTATCATATAACTGGAGGCCTAGCCTCTTTTAATAACTGGGGCAAAAGCCCTTTTTATAACTAGGGCATAAGCCCTTTAATAATTGGGGCGTAAGCCCTTTTGATAACTGGGGCATAAGCCGTTTTGATAACTGGGGCATAAGCCCTTTTTCATTTCCTCCATTCATATAAAAACCCAACCCAATGCATTTATGAATACATCAAGTGCATATCATACATATCATTTGCATATCATACATGTCATGTGCATATCATACATACCATGTTTATCAAAATCCCATGTATTAAAATCATACATAAACCCTAGGGGTATAATGGTCATTTTTACCTAAGGGCAAAACGGTCATTTTTATGTTATAAGGGTAATCTTGTAATTTTACAAAAAATTAGGGTTTCCATGTTCATTAACGGTTACTAACAATTCATAGGTGCAAACAGTGATTTTGGCCCATTTTTTTAGCGAAATCGAGTTATTGGGCCTAAAACCCCTAATGGGCCCTACTTAGCTGATTTTGTCATCTAGGCCCATTTAGCCTATATCCATAACAGTATTAACAGTCTTAACATGCAATTTAATAGATTTTCATTTTCTACCAATTTTTCCCAAATGGCCCGAAAGCCTATTGGGCCCTATCGCAGCCCCTCGAGGCCCATCTTACCGTGAATGCCAAAAACCACGATCTTACCGTTTCCAATGTTCCTGATCATCATCTCACCGAATCTAACTAACTAATGAGTGTTCGCTTGCTCACAAGTCCTCGAAATGCCAGAATTTTGGCATTTCGGCTTTTCGGCATTTATCGCTTTAAGCTATGAAAAAGGGTTCGTTACACACCTGTTTGGCGATATTCCTCGACGAGATCTCCTACACGATTTCTCCTATAATCCATATTTAATAATCAGCTTCCCATAATTGAACTAAACCAAAAATCATCTAATATTAATACTTACACATTCGGCCACCATCCATAATGGCCTTAGGAATCTTACCTTTGTCACCATTGATGACTAGGTCTAGCCACTCCGGAGATCCAAGCTACTCCAAGTCGACACTACACCTTGCTGCTCCTCCACTAAATAAACTACAAAAATATTAAAAGAAGACCCCATAAGGCCTATACCCATATTCGGCCACCTCCCTAAACTAGAGGGGTTTCGGCTTTTGGCCAAAAGTTACTCTAGGAATTGTTTAGAGTTCGAGTACTTACCACAGTCTTACTCCTCTTGAATCCGGATGCCTAAAAGGTAAAGGAATTGAACACCAACAATTGAAAAGGAAGGAAAAGGCTTCTGGTCACAAAGTATCGGCACCCCCCTATCTTCACTGATTTCGGCTTTTGCGGTATTTTGGCAGAAGTAGAGATTAAGGAAAGAAATAATAAATGAGTAGAGGAAAGTAATGGGCTGGTTTTTGAAAAAGAAAAGGGAGGAAAGATGAGAGGAAAGATGGTAGATTCGACTAGGGAAGAAGAAAGAAGAGAAAAACTAAAACAAAAGAGAAAACGGCACAGCTAAGACCCTAATGCCGAAATTGCTAACCTAATACCCCTTTGCCGAAATCCCCTCTCTAACCCCTTCAAATCGGCTAGGCTCTATCCCTTTCTCAAATCCCTAAAATCTCTCCCCTTATCCCTCCTTAATCCATGCATCTTGACTATTTTAAACTCTCTCCCATAGAGTTCCATCCAGCTTTAAACTCTAGCATGCACAAGCATAAAAATAACATTACCTTTGCCATTCCAGGGAATCGAACCCAGGTCTTCCTCTATGCTCCACACGCCACTTTTTTTGGAGCTTAGTGGCATCACCCTTGCCACTTTACCAAGGCTCTTTTTGTGACACACTTTACCCACAACTTTATATATGGGCACCTCGCCAGAACCCCTAACTCCTAAGTCCAAATTTTAAAAAAAATTCTACCGGGTTTAGGTCAACTCATGGGCCTTCCATAAGCCCATTTACATACCCAAATTATGAATTCCATAATCACATACCAAATTTTAGAAACTTACTTAAAATATCAAGAATCGCGAAAAACCCGAAAATCAGGATGTTACATTCTCTCCCATACTTATACACTTTATAGACACACATTATAAAATCAATAACACAGCCATGTGTGTCAGCCGTGTGGAGGACACGGCCTAGCACACGGGCATGTGGCTTGGCTGTGTGGATCAATTTGTCTTGCTGACATCATAAACAGAAAGTTACACGGCCTGAGGACATGGACATGTTGAAGACACATGAGCGTGTCCCTGTGTCCACACGGGCATGTGACCCTGTTTCATGAAAATTTCTCTAAGTATTCCTAGAGCTTTCTAAAGTCCTCAGTTTAGTCCCGAGCAACCCCGATGTATGTTTTAGGCCTCGAAGGCCTGTATAAGGGACGATTTACATGTGTTTGAAAAGTTTTAATTTGGATGAAATTTTATGGCTCGATTTTGCATGTTTTTGAATGTTTAAGTCCGGTAACGCCTCGAACTCTTTCCCGGCTTCCGATACAGGTAAGGGATGTTACAATTTACGCTATTAATATAAGTATATATGTTAGATAAATGACTGTAAATGAAGTAAGGACATTCAGTTATGAGATAGGAGATATGAATATTTCTTTTTGAGTTATGTATGGTTTGGCATTTATGATTATGCATGTATTGAAGGGGTTTGATGTATCATTTGAATTATATGATTATAAGATAAAATGATTTAAAATATGGGTCATGGAAATTTGGTTAAGATTTATGTTCTTTGATAAGTATGAAGTTTATATATATATAGTTGTGAATATTCGGTCACTATGATAAAACATTCATTAATTTTTTAAAGATTAGTTTCATAAATGATCTAGTTCGTGGTATTAACATGCTTAAATGTTTGGCAGAACTATGTGACTTATGTGATTGTTTTCTTTGTAATTATATATTCAGTACAAATTGGATTAGTCATGCTGTAAGTATTTATTAGGATTTTTATTTATATAATGTGTTGTCAATTGATTTTAAGTATAAATTCATTTGATATTACATATTTGAATGATGTTTGAGTTTGGGTTGAGTAATGATATCATTAGCAGTTAATTTAGAAAGTCAGCGTATACTCATGTATTTATAATAGCTGAATAATCATTTAGATTATACCAGACCCGCTTGTGGAAGTCCATAAATGTTTTTAGTATTTGAATGTTATAATACATTTTATTGCATGTGAATGATATGAATATATGAATAAGTATGATATGAAATGTTTCTAATATATAACTGTTATGTTAGTTCATGAAACAAATTTTGACTGATTTCCGTGACTCGTTCATGTGTATATGTCAATGTTTGGAATTGTGCTTTTGATCGGTAATGCCTTATAACCTTATTCTCACGAGGGATACGGGTTTGGGGTGTTACATTACATAACTTTCCTGATTTAGGCACTTCAACACATTCACTTAGTCAATTAAATAAGCCCAACCATCAAGCTTAATCCACATTTAGATCATATATAACATTATACAAATATTCAAGTTAACAAGTTAGGGCCTACATCTTATTTTGCACTACTGTAGGACACTGACGAAACCCACAGTTTCTCCTTTAGACTTTAAATTGAGCGTAATTTAAAATAAATATTTGATAAGATTAATACACCATTTAAATAGACCTAAAACACCCTCTTATGGTTCAAATCAAACAACATAATTATAATGATTTTTTGGATCTAAATTAGCAAGGTTTCTTACACTCGTTTGATGCGGAACGAAAGTGCGAATGTTTAATGGCTTCACTGTTGGTTTGGGGAATTCAGGTAGGCACCTAACATGATTAAATATAGAAAAATCAGTATCTATACAATCAAAAAATTATTTTAATCCATCAATTATCAATTTTCCAATAACTAAGTCAAAACAATGCCCTCGCCGACAAACTACCACACCTAAGCTTCTCGAATTGTCATATTTCAGTCGATGAATGATCAAGATTGAATTTTTATAAGGCATATATGATTAAAGGCTGATTAGGAAGTGTTATTGGGACCAATATATTTATGGAAAGATATTACTTCTAGCCACAGTGCACCACCACCAACGGTGGCAAATCGGGACTGATTGAAAAAATCAATTGAAAAGACTTTTAACGATTGAAAAAGCCAATAAAATCATTAAAACTTTCCCCAATTCTAGATCTAGAACTTTGGGTATTCCCTTGAAATATTCATCAAGAAAATGAAAGAAAAGAGACACTTACACAAGCTAGAAGAGGTAGGTGGCAATGACATTTCTTAGGTAAAATAGAGATGTAATATCCTGAATTAGGGCTTAATCGGAATAGTGGTTTCGTGACCCCAAACCTGAGATAGAAATAATTATTTTATAATTATTTTGATGATTATGATATGATTGCATGATTGTGTGAAAATTTCGTGATGAAATTCTATGCCTAAAGTGCTTAAATTGAAAGTAGGGACTAAATCGAATAAGTTGTAAAATTTGCATTCTACAAGTTTTTAGTATGAAATTGCATTGAAATATTAATTAGGAGATCTTAAATAGCAATTTGACCAATTTTAAGTTCATGGAAAAAATTAGGACATGGAAGGAATTTTTGGAAAGTTTAGTAGTAAGGGCATTTTGGCCATTTAGTTATTAAAATGAATTAAAAACAAAATTAAAAGCCAATTTTGTCCATCTTCTTCATTAGGCCGAAATTTCAAGGGTTCTCCATAGTTAGGGTTTGTTTCAAGCTTCCAAGCTCCATAGTAAGTGATTCCAATCCCCATTTTTAATGTTCTTTACGTTTTTGGAATCCCAATAGCTCGATTAAGCTTATGTTAGCAATAAGTCAATCTAGGGTTTATATTTGGAAAAATACCCATAGGTGAAATTTGTGTATTTTGATGTTTTATGATGGAATATGGGGTTTTAAATTATGTTAGACAACTTGTGCTACTCAGTTTTGAGTGAAAACGAGTAAAAGGGCTTAATCGGCAAAAATACCTAATAGTCACAAGTATATGTTAGAGTAAGAATTTGATGTTGCCATAGAAGGGAAAAATGATCAGCATGTTATAAAACATAAGAATAAGGAATAAAGTTTAATTCCCGAGCCAGGGGCAAAAGTGTAATTATGCAAAAGTTTAGGGGCAAAAGTGTAATTTTTCCAAAGTTCGTATTAAATGCTGTTTTGATGAATGTATGTATTAAATAAGATTAATTTGGCATTATAGATCAAGAGAAACGAGATTCAAGTCGCGATCGAGGAAAAGAAAAGATTGTGGACTAAATTGCAAAATCTTTATATTTTGGTACCAAGGTAAGTTCATGTGTAAATAATGTAGCATAATTGTTACTTTTAAGTTATTGATGTTAATTATATGATACGCTGATTTTTAATCGTGAAATATTATGCTTTGTGGTTAATGTTGAGTAATATGAAAATTATGTTTACTACTTGATAAATATGAATTGCTACCGAGTATCGGTTCCGATATTCCATGGAAGACGACAAATGTGAGATCGAGGGAAAAAGCCCATTTGAACCTTAGGAATAGATTAGGATACAAGTGACATGTCACTAGGATGGTTGAGCATTCGAACTCGTTGAGTTGAGTCCGAGTTCACTTATGGATGCGAATGTCCGAACTCGTTGAGTTGAGTCCGAGTTCGTGAGATGTAACTAGGCGTTCGAACTCATTGAGTTGAGTCCGAGTTCACTTACGGATGCGAATGTCCGAACTCGTTGAGTTGAGTCCGAGTTCACTTATGGATGCGAACGCCCGAGCTCATTGAGTTGAGTCCGAGTTCACCTAGGGGTGGGTTACATGATTTCTTGATTACATATGAGGCACTTACGTGCAAATTATCCGTGTATCCGAGTTGTATTCCGATGTGTTCAACGGGTGAAATTTCTAGTGAAATGAAAGAACACTTAAGATGCAAGCGACGTATTGGTAGGTGTTGTGAAATGGACATTTTGGACAGGTATGTTCTTAACCCTCGGGTTGATAATAGATACAACAACGATAAGGTGGTAAGATGATGAATGATGTTTAGAAATATGACATATGTTTTGGTGATACCATGCTAAAGTTGTTTGGTATATTTGTATTGATATGTTACTTGTTATTTACATATGAACTTACTAAGCATTTATGCTTACTCCCTCCTCTTTATTTACTGTAGTTTTGAACAAGCCAGCTCGGGAATTGGGGCGGGTCGAAGGTTCGATCACACTATCTAAAGGACTTTCATCTGGGTAAATGGCTTGTAAAACTTAAGTATGGCATGTATAGCAATATACTTATTTTGTGTAAATAATTTTATGATATAGCCATGATTGGTTGAGAAAATGTTTGATATTGATAAGTCATGGTGATGGTTAAATTTAGATCATGTTTGATATCATGGAAGTTTAATAGGTTATCTAGTTCATAACAACTCATGAAAAGATGAAACTTGCCTTAAAACAGAATATTGCTGCAGCAATGACATGAATTTGAAAAATCACTAAAAATAGTATAAATCGAACTAAATGATAAGTAAGTTATTAAATTGAAGCTTAATGAGTCTACTTTCATGTGGATTGAACAAAACAGGCATATAAATTATATTTTATGAGATATTTAAACTTTTGTGAAATAGGGCCAGAGTGATTTCTGGATCCCCTGTTCTGAATTTAACAATTCATAATAAATTTTACAAACATAATTAGAAGTTTTTATTTATATTTACAGATTTCTTATTGAGTCTAGTTTTAAGAGAAACAAACCTCATAGTCATTGAAATTCTGTATAGAGAGATATATGATTCGTAATACACGAGGTCAGAGCAGTCGAACCCTGAAACAGGAGAGACTTTAACTAATAAACTGTACTAATTGGCCCAACCAAAAATTCTAGAAAACAATTAGTAAATAGATATATGAGTCTAGATTTAGGGAAAATTTACGGATTTTGATTTCGAGTTTTGTAACTAGAGATATGATTTTTCTTGTAACTGTGACGCGGGTAGCTAGAAAGCTGTGAATGTAGAAACAAATGAGTTGAAGTTCTTAATTTGATAAATTATGTTCGGTAACTCCTCAAGCTCGACTCCGGCGACGGTTTCGGGCGTGGGGTCGTTACAAGAGATCATTATTGGAGGTCAAATATTTCAGATTTATGGCTTGAAAAATAAGAGAAAATGGCAGCAAGAAGGAGGGGAGAATACCACAAGATCTTGTGGCAAAAAAAAAAAGAATATGGTTGTTCTAGGTGGTTTGGGCAATGACAACAAGAGGAAAAAAAAGAAAAAATTGAAAAGAAAAGAGCAGAGAAAGAGGGAGGGGCGACTAGGGTGGAGTAAAAACAATTAAGGGCTGATGAAATTAATTAAAATTACTATTTATACCTAATTTTAACTAGGTATGCACAACACACATAAGGAAAAAGAGGGAATTTTGCAAAATGAAATTATTTGCAAGGGAAGGTAATTCATGCTCCCTCATTTTATTTAACCACTATGCTAATTACTCATCTTTTAGAATAAATTTCATTGTCAAAACCCATCCCGGTAAGATATTGTCTGCTTGGGCACACATGGCCCTCACGATTTTGTTCTTGGGAACATCCATACACCCCAAAAAGGCTACTTACCACTTAAGTATTGCTACCCCTTTATATAGCCCAGGGCTCTTGCATGCTTTGCCAATTTGGGATTTGCCTATGGTGTTACATTCACCCCCTTAGGGACTCAACGTCCTCGTTGAGGTTTGCCCCACCTTAGCTCACGAGGCACGACAAGTGAGTTTAATACCAATAAATGTCATAGCCAACACCCAACCCAATAAGATATTGTTCTCTTTCGGCACATGTGACCCTCACGGATTTGTTATTGGAAGGGCCCATATACCCCCAAAAGGCTTCTTACCACTTAAGTATTGATATCCCTTTATACAGCCCAAGTCTCTCCCATACTTTCTCGATGTCAGATTTTCCTAGGGTGTTACAAAATCTCATGGCACAGTTTATATAAAAATTATTACAGTCTCAAAATAATTATTAAAATAAGTTTAAAGTACTTAAAATAAAAACATCTGAGTAGCTCCTCTGATAGTCCTGTCCAAGTCCTAACCTCAAAGGTTATCTATAAAAATAGTAAACTAAGGGAATGAGCTAAAATGCTCAGTGTGAGTCTTCACTCAAATATACAATAATAAACAGTAAAACTAACAATCAATCCATTCAATAACAGAGAATCTTAAAATAGTACAGAATCACCATTTTAGTATGCATGAACATGCCAATGCAATATTTACAGTGAGGTTCCTACCCAAATCTGCAACACACCATAAAAAGAGTTCCTCAAAACTGATCCATCCAATAACACATCAGTTTGTGGACAAGCCACTAGTATTGTAGATAAACTGTTAATATTACAGACAAGTTATCAGTGTTGTGAATAAGCCACCAATAATGTAGATAAACTATCAATATTGTAGACAAGTTTTCAGTATTATGGAGAAGCCTCTAATAATGTAGATAAACTGTCAATATTGCAAACAAGCTGTCAGTATTGTGGACAAGCTACTAGAAATGATGATAAACTGCTAGTACTTCTTCCTTACATAATCGTCCCAATTCCATGCAGTGTAAAACACCAAAATTGGGCTTAAAAGTTTTAGGGGTATTTTAGGGATTTTAAGTCTAATGAGCTCAGGAATTTTGTTAGCATGGTATTCAAAAATGGTTTAGTCTATGGCATTTTGAAAATTAAATAATTTTTTGTAAATGAGTTTTAATGACCTGAAATTTTGAAATAAGGACTGATATGTAAAAGGGGAAGATTATGTGTAATTATGATGCAATTTAACCAAATTTTGAAAAGAAACCTGTATCACCCCCACCTATATTTTTTCATGTTAGTTTCTTTGCATTGCTTGTTTATCGTCCCTTGCTCTCCCAAACTCAAAGAACTCAATTTCGATTCCCAAAATTCATCCTTTTAATTTCTATCATCACCCAAGCCAAAATCCTCCATAGTATTTCAAGAAAAACACCCAAAAACACCATAGATTTCTCCATTATTTAACTTTTGAGTTTTTCGGGTTTTCAATCAAACATTTGGTTTTTCATCAACTAAGGTATTAATTTAATTCCTAATTAGTTTTAAATTTTTTCTTTTAAAACTAAGTGTTTAGCCATCAAGACACATGTTTTAAATAAAAGCTGAAAATTGGGTTGTTAATGGTGAATTTTGGAATTTTGGGTAAAAACATAGTTTCAAAGTGTTTTTCAATTAGTTCTGATGAGATTAAAAGGCTTCTAAACTTACTTTGAAGTTTCTTTAAAGATTTCTTTGGTTTTAATGAATTCTTTTGAAAATAGCCATAACTTGTCGAAAAAATTTGATACCATAAATTGGGTAAATGTTGAGAATTAGTTGTAGGTGAATAATTAGATGAATGGAATAAATTTAAGGCAAAAGGATTGACTATAGATCGAGACAATTAGGTTTTAAGTTTGATGTGTCGAAGATTTCAGTTACTTGAGAAACTATCTTAGGCTTATGTTTTTTATTGTTTAAGGTGAATCCTTGGCTGATTGTTGATTGTGTTATTCTGTGAATTATTGTGTTGAAGCTCCAGATTCATTAAGACATTCTACAAGATACGGAAATCCTAGTTTGGGCTTATGGCATTTCAACTAAAGTGTATTGGTGAGTGTTTAGAATAACTATTTGTGGACAAGAGTCAATGTGTTAATTGGGAATTTAGTATCCTACTCTAAATTCTGAATGTAAGCTTTCTCATATTAATGATTTTATATGTTAAAATGTGTTATGAAATTGTGGATTAAAATATGATATTGTGATATGTGTAATAAGCTTATGAAGGCTATTGTGAAAGAGTTTATTGTGGGCATGTTATACATGCCATGTGACAATGAATATGTGGTGATTATAATGTGATTATGCGGTGAAAAGTGTAGCAAACTGTAAGTAATATGTATGTCTAATAACGAATATTCTGGCCTTGTGAACCTTGAGACCATTGGATATAGTTGGAATCCCATAGGATTGTGAGTATTCACCTATATCTATTGGGTTTTGGGCATTGAGGCCCTAGGACAGGTTGGAGAAATAAGGGAATATGAGCTAAGCTCCATTCAACAGGACATGTTTGGTGTGTTGGAGAATGTTAGCTTTATGCTTCACTTTTTGGGATATGTAACACCCCTAACCCAAATCTATCGCCATAATAGAATTATGGATTATTATCGAAGTTTACAATTTAAACGGATAAAAAAATTCAAAAATTTCATAACATATAGCATTCATGATAGAAACCAATCATAATCATGCAAATTGTTCCTAATACGAACCCTCGAGGCCCAAAATATACTTTAGAAACAAATCGAGACTAAATTGGAAACTCAAAAAATAATTCGGAAACATTTAATTTTTCAAAGCTATAGGGGTCACACAGTAGGAGACACGCTCGTGTCTTAGGTCTTGTGGGCATTTGAAATAGGAACACACGGCCGTTACCCAACCCATGTCCACGCCTGTCTAACTCACTGACTTGTGCCACACAGCCAAACCACACGCCCGTGTGCTAGGAAGTGTAAGCATACTAACTTGAGCTCTTTAAAAGATACAGGGGACACACAACCGTGTAACTTGGCCGTGTGTCACACACGGATAAGACACACCCATGTCTCTACTCGTAAGGACGACAAGCCATATTTCTCAACTAATTTGGCATCCACCTACACTCAACATTTTTAATATACTCAAGTCATAATTAGGTATCCAAAACAAGCCAAAATCAAGCCTTAAACATGTAAAATCATCACATACAACAAATATGCCCTTAGGCACCTCAAATGAAAATATGCAAACATGTCAACCATGTATTCAATTTTACCTAAGTGACCAAATGCATATATGCATGATTGTACCAAAACCTATCATGTAGGTCACTTATCAAGCTCACACATTTGGTACCCAAATACCAATTCACAAGGTAAATCATTTTGCATCATTTCATGTCACTTAACTTACTTACCAAACATACCAATATTTTCAAATGGTACCAAATATGTCATTCTAACTAACATCATCATACCTATAAGTTTTCCATAACAAAACACTAAATCACACCAAGGTATATGTAACGCCCTAAATTTGGGCCTAGAAGTATTAGCTCTTGAGCATGGGAATTGTTAGGAGGATGCACATAAATGTTTAGTTGTGTAAGAAAGTGACACAACTGTGTGTCTGCTTCAGTGGTTAAGTGTTCTGGGAAGTGTCTAAGAAGTCTTGGGTTCAAGCCTGGGCAGGTGCAAAAAGTTTTGTTTATAAAGGAATAAGCATTGTCTTTAGGTAGTAGGCTTTTAATTAAATATGGGTAAAACATGATAGAAAAGGGCCTGCTGGTCTAGGGGATAAGTGGGGTGTCATCTACACCTGAGGTTTGAGGTTCGATTCCCTGCATGCGAAAGGGGATCAAAATTTTGTAGTGCTGGACGGCTAGAGTTTGTGTTTCATTAAAAGTCTAAGTGGTAGGTGTTAGAGTGGAGTTTGAATTGAGTAGTTGAGATCAATTGAGGGATTTCATGAGATATTTTAGGAGGAAATCAAGAGAGGTTGAGGAGAGAGGGAGTAGCATGCTGAATGTGGGATTTGCATGTTGCAAAATTCAAAATTGGATAGGAGTGGGAGAGGATGTCGATTTTTGAACTGGTGGCTCTCAGGAATTTCGGTTTTGGGGTAAGTTTGAGTACTCTATTTTGGGTTTTGGGGAAAACATTTTGGTTCTTTTCTCTTCATCTCATTTCGTCCATTTCACTTTCTTTGTGACCGATTGCGCTAAGGAGTGCTCTCAGTTTTGCTTATTTCGAGTACCATTCGGGTTTATTTTTCCCTACAAACCTTCTATCAAAATGATTCTTTTTTCTCTCCTCTACCTCTCTACTTTGGTCAAATAATGTTAGAGTGCTCCCTTGCCCTTTTGGTTTTGGCTAAATACTTCCCTTTCCCTATTCCCAATTCTTTCGGCTTTTAGCCCTTGGCTTTTGTTGACTCTTTCCTTGGTCTCCTTCTCCTCTTCCTGCTATTATCAAGTTTCCCCTCAAACATTGTAAAGTTGAATATCACCTTCTTTGGTAGCCGAATCTCTCCATCTCTTCATTGTCGAATCTCTTTCACCCTTTCTTGTTCGTTGAGTTCTTTTGGTTACTGAAACTTTTTCAGAAGTGAAGGGTTATTCACTGATATTGTAGCTATCTAATCTCTCTCTACACTCGATCAAAGGGTGTTGTATGGAGATAGACCGATTACTTCCCTTCTCTATAATCAGTTTATATTTTAATAATAACCGAAGAAGGGGGAAAATCATTCTTTATCAACTGTTCAGGTATGTCAAGGCTTGGGGGGTTCGAAACAAGGTTTGGAATGCTCAAGGACTACGTACGTGTTTTCTGTAAACAAATGTGTAAACACTGCCCAAATTGTAAATCGACAAAAAGCTGAAAAATACGACTATTGACGCTACACGAGCGTGCACTCGTTGAGTGGTAAACCGAACACGTAAAACATGGGCGTTTGATAGTAGAGGACACCATGAGCGATTTCGTGGGCTTAGGCCGTTTTGGGCCATGTTAGGTCAAAATGGGCCGTGTGGGCCCCACGAGCTCGTGGGCCCCACACGGGTAAACCAAACAGACGTATGGAGATTGTTGGGCCAGACTGTGTTGCTCACACGGCCAATGTCATTTTTGGGCTTTACGGGCCACATGGGCCGCATTATGGGCTTGGGCCCATTTTCACTATTTGGCTGTTACGGTTGCACGGGTCGCCCGAGATGATTATGGACCTACTGTTAGGTCGGTAAGTATACCTAGACCCTAATTTGATGATATGACTAATACACCCCTATGAGGTAAAATGACTAATATGCCCCTATTATATGTATGACTGCATTCGAGCATGACATGATTTGCATACACGTATGATATCATGACATGACATTTTTCATGGGGATGGGCTATTATATTTGGAGGAAGTGTATTGTACTAGCAGCTCTGCTACAAATACTATTTAGTGCCACTGCCAGTGCTATATTTTGGAGTGTAGGGATGGGTGGGTCGATTTTATTCCTACATGGAGTGTAGGGTTAAACGAAGTGGAGTGTAGAGGATGGATGGGTAGGATTTCTGATTGCATATCTGTTACTGTTACCGTTACTGAAATGGGCTAAGGTCTAACTAAGATTGAACTTCTACTAAAATGGGCTTAGGCCTAGATTGTAGCACCCTTTACCCGAGACCGTCGCCAGAGTCGAGCACGAGGCATTACCAAACTTATCTTACTTGTTCGGGGCATAAAAAAATTTTACCTTTTAAAAAAAATTCGCTCACATTCATCCAATAAATCCCTAAAAAAGGCCCTCGAGGCCCTAAAACATGCAATTGGAACGGTTCGGGACCAAACCGGGAACATTAAAAAATTTTCGATTACTTACACAAATCAAAACAATTTATTTCACTATTTATAATAAAACTGTTCATCTGCATAACAGTCAGTAAATTAATTATAAATCGAGTTACAAAACTCAAATTTTAAATCTATAAATTTTTTTGAAGCTAGTCTCATATATCTTCTTACCATAATTTTTCCAGAATTTTTGGTTTGACCAATTAGTATAGTTTATTCATTAAATGTTTCCCTATTTCGTAGTTCAATGGACCTGACCTCTCTTCACTAAAAATCAATTATCTCATTATACAAAAATCGAATAATGTTTTTGTTTGATTTTAATGAAAATAGACTCACTAAGAAATCTAGAAATATGAACTTTGACTTATAATTATACTTTTACAATTTTTAGTGATTTTCCAAAGTTGGAACAGGGGATCATGAAGTCACTCTGAACTAGTCTTACAAAAATTTAAATATCTTAGAATATAGACTTCCTTTGCTTGCTCTGTTTCTTTCCTATGAATATAGACTCAATAATATTTAATTCTATATCTCATTCACCATTTAATTCCATTTATGAAATTTTTAGTTATTTTTCAAAACCACATCACTGCTGCGGTTTCCTAACTGTTCCATGGCCAACTCTTACTCTTTCATAGTTTCTTTGCATCAAACCTCATTTAGGCATACATAATACCAAAACATGTTCTTATTTAACTATATCATAAGCTAATCATTACCAAGTATTCACATGCCATTATTTGATTATATCTTAAGGACATACACACACAATAGCCAAGTCCCTATACATGCCATAACTTAAAGTATTTCTAGTCACAAAATATCAAGATAACTCATTGATAGTGTGAGGCAATCTCCGACGTCCTTACAATTTTCTGAATTAACTTTGCGATACTATAAAAAAATGAGAAAAGAAAGGGACTAAGCATAAAACTTAGTAAGTTTGCATGTAAATAAATAACAACATTCTAAATGAATTATTAAGATAACCTGAACCTTTCGAACATGGACTTATCTTACCTTCCCTTTGGCACACCCTTTGAATTTTTTGTTGAACCATTGGAAGTACTAAGGATACACGGGTACCTTTCCTTTTTAAACTTACCATTGACATGTCTTGGCATGGTCTTACGTGGTATCCTTGCCTTATGAACTCACCATTGCCATGCCTTGGTATGGTTTTTCATGGGATCTTTGCCTTTTAGTAGTTTATCAATGTCATGTCTTGACATGGTCTTACATGATTTCCTTCCCTTGTAGAACTTACCAATGTCATGCCTTGGCATGGTCTTACTTGGTATCCTTAAACCCTAAGGTCATGACATTTGTATCCTACACATTCCTAAGGTTCAATTGGGACTTTTAAGTATCATTTCTCTGTCAATTCTTACTTGAATCATCAAGGAAATAAATTTACAAAACAAATATATAGATGCTGAGAAATAACATTATTAATTATAAATAATAAAACATTACATTTATTTACCGCAAACTTACCTGGATACAATATACGATCAAATATTTTGATTTAGTCATCAACCTTTTTCTTTCTTCGGTCTAACCCTGAATTTTGTTCTTCTTGATCTATAATAGAAAATTTAACTTATTTAATATTCACATTTATCAAAACAGTCCTTAACTCTAACGTTGGAAAAAAATATTTTTCCCCTAAACTTTTACATATTTACACTTTTGCCCGAAGGCTCCAAAATGAAACTCTATCCCTAATTCTTATGTTTTATGACATGCTGATCATTTATTTACCTACAGCAACATCAAATTCCCACTCTAACATGTACTTATGACCATTAAGTATTTTTACCGATTATATCGTTTTACTCGTTTTCGCTTAAAATCGCTTAGCTCAAGTCGTTTAACATAATTTAAAACTTCATATTCTATCATAAAACATCAAAACAAACACATTTAACCTATGGGTATTTTTCCAAATATGAACCCTAGGTTAAATTATTGCTAGAATAAGCTAAATCAAGTTACCAAGACTTAAAAAATGTAAAGAACACTAAAAACGGGGCTTGGAATCAGTTACTATGAAGCTTGGAAGCTTGACAAAACCCTAGCTATGGAGAACCCTTGAAATTTTGACCTAATGAAGAAGATGGGCACATTTTGCCATCTTTTTCCCTTTTTAATCTTTTAATTACCAAATGACTAAAATACCCTTCATTAAAACTTTAGTTATTTTTATCTATGTATGTCCATTTTTTTCCATGAAAACCTAATGGTCTAATTACCATTTAAGGCCCTCTACTTCAATTATACTCTTCAATTTAATCCTTTAGCATCTAAAACTCATATTTATCAACTTTTACAATTAAGCCCTAGTAGGCAAATTAAGCATGGTACCTATAAAATTTTCCATCGATACTCTAACACATGCATCTAATTACTCGATAAATTATAAAAACTAATCAGAATAAACTTTCTATCTTGGATTTGTGGTTTCGCAATGACTATTTTATTTAGGCCCTATTTTGGGATGTTACATAGATTGTAACTGCTTACTGAATGTCTAATTGTTGGTAAGGGATTACATACTAAGTTTTCATAAACTCATCCGTTTGCTTCTTTGCGCAGGTAATCCTTAGGCAGGCCGGTGCTGCGAGGGACTCGACGGTGGCCACACAATCGCACTTTTCAATTTTTAACTTCTATTTTATAAGCAATTTAATTTGGGTATTTGTTATGTAATAAGGTCTCTTAAAGTTTTATTTTTGATTTGAGATTTATTTACTTTGAACCATATTTTTTTAGAAGTAGGCCGCGGTTTTCATAAAGATATATGCTTTCACAACACCTCGCTATTGCCACATAACTTAAAGCATCCTCAAATAAACAATGTTTTTAAAGTGCAATAACAACCTAATATGATAAACACTTTGCTAAACCAACTTGAGTTTTAACAACGATCAAGATACCTTAAATTTTCATAAAGATCACAACGAGGTTTTAATATAGAATGGGTTTTTCAATGGAACTACGTTTTTTGAAATACACTTCAATGTGACATCGCAGATTCGGTCATAATGTCTAGGCCAGGTTTGGGGTGTTACAGTATATAACATTTTTCATATGTATATTCAAATCATTTTTTACTTCCCATCATTATACCATATCAAACACACATCAAATATTATAAGGCCGCATATATACATATCGAAATATACCAAACACAAGCCATATAAGTGGCTAATCTCAACCAAACACTTATATGCCAACATTGGCAAAATTAACTATACATGCCATCATAACCAAAACTAAATAATCAAAAGTACCAAAAGAGTCGATGGATAGTGTGATATAGTCCGACAAGCTTTCACCCTAAAAGAGCTTCTAAGTCACTATAACACACGAAAAATAACACAGAGTAAGCATTTAAGCTTAGTAAGCTCGTATAACATAGAATTTGACTTACAATTTTGTCATATTTAAGGTAAGTAAACCAAAGCATATCTCAACTCAATTTGGCCAAAATCCTATCACATATTCATCAACCATGCTAGCCATGTAATTCATATAAAAACCGAGAATCATGTATGAGTTCAACAACTACTCCAACTCCATATACATGTAACATCTATACCATGTATTCATATATCATACACAAACCATTTCCATATAGGCCATGAAAATAACTGTACTAGTTCGTATCAAACTCATATAAACTCATAACAGAACTGTGCCTGTTGAACCCTTTAGAATATCGTTGGATACGCGAGTAGTACACATAAGGTTTAGTAAACTGTAATCCCTCAATCAAGTACATGTATGCTCATACGAGCTGTAAATGGTAAGCTTCTCCGAGTTGAATAACATTACCCTCCTTCAAGCTAAATAACGGTAAGCTCATATGAGCTGAGTAGCAGTAAGCTCATAAGAGTTAAAATTGGTAACCCTAATGACATGTCATTTGTATCGTATGAATTCCTAAGGTTCAAACGGGGCTTGGTAATTTTCGTACGTCGTTAGATATGTGATCGGTATTCTATATAATGATAATGCAAATAAAATACATGTAATTCAAACAAAGCATTTAATTACGCGAACTTACCTCGATGAGTGTCAGTCGATATGGAGGTGACTAATTCGAGATTTTCTCTTTGCCTCGATCTAACTCCGTATGAGGTCTAATCGGGTCTATACAAATGGATTTAACTCAATTCAATATAATTCATAATCAATTTAGTCCAACACATATTTTTGCAAAATTACCATTTTGCCCCTATACTTTTAATTCTTTGCAATTTTGTCCCTAGGCTCAAAAAATGAAATTTATTCAATTTTATTCTTACCCAAGCCTAGCCAAATTATAAACATATTTATCGCAACCCAAATATTTCAGAAATTCACAATTTTATCACACAATTTATCACATTTTTAATTTAATCCCTAATTGATAATTTCATCAAAAATTCCTTCACAAAATTTGTTTATCTAACAACTGTCGAAACCTCCCTTTTTTAAAAAACGAGATTTTTAAAGACGGAGAGGGTATTTAAAAAACGGGGGTCGCCACCAACCTCTTAAAGTGTGATTGGATCACTTTATAAAACGTTTTGGTCTACAAAATTAAAAGAAAATAGGTTCGGGAGTCGGTTACGCATGAGGAAGGATTAACACCCTCGTAACGCCCAAACTTGGTACCAAATTGAATAATTTTGTCTTAATGTCAAAAGTTTGAAAGAATTTAGAAATAAGATCTCTTTAAAACCGTAATAGTTTGAGTTAAAAAAGAATCAAGATTCTTCGGCTTCGAAAGAATATAAACATCATATCCAGCATGATTGGACATGATATTTTTAAACTGTCGTAACTAAAATCATCTTGTGATTTTTAAAACTTATTTAGAAGGATATTTTAGGTATTTAGACAAACGGGAAATCGCAACCCAGCATGTTAGGGCACTACCTCCAGAATTCCTAAATACCAAAAACATTATCTTATTTTGAAAAAAAATCTTTTTGGATTGAATGAAATATAAAAAATCTTTAAAGTGATGATGCATTTAACGTGTTACAAAGGATCAATATTAACCTACATGATACCTATTTTAACATTCCATGCAAATATAATAAAGATGATGAGTAATAGCATCAATTACACAATATAAGTCATCATTTTATGCATATGTGATCATAGATAATATAAAATATACATGCATTATCGTTACATATTAAATATAACATAGAGCATAATGAATACAACAATATAAATTGCAATATATATGATAATATTTTATGCAAATGTAACTTAAATTTACATAAATAATTAATTTCATGTGAATATATAAAAACAATAACATAAAATAACAAATAATCTATGAAAATTTAACCTACTAAAACAATATCAAAATAAAAGAAAACAAAATTAAGCAACTTATAAACATATAAAATATAAACTAAAAGGAATAAAAATAGAGATATTTAAAAATATTTAAAATAATGTAAGAATGATAAAGGAAAACCCCTTTTTTTTAAAAAAAAAAGAAAATGATTAATATATAAATCATGTTATAGAAAATAATAACTTAATATATATATATATATAAATAATGTACTAGATAGTAATATTACACATATTTATTTAATAATACTAAAACATATGTAGTTAATGAGTAATAAAATAATGTATATTTTATAATAAAAATAAAAGTAATGTAAGGAATAATATATGGTAAAATATATAGCATATAATAAAATTTATAAACAAAGTATATAATAATATAAACCATATGATAAGTAATATATAAAAATATATATATAAAATGTATATAATATAATATATAATAAAAATAATATAATGAATAAAACATATATTGAAATAACATAATGTATGATAAAATGTCTAATAGAGTATAAAAAATATATATAATAATTTTTATATATAGTAAAATAAATAATATATAAGGTAAAATGTATATAACAAAAATCTATAAGAAACGTATATAATAATATAATATAAAATAATATATATTATTTATACAACTAATGTTGAATAAAAATAAATAAATAATACATATAGTATTTGAAAATAAATTAAATATACATAAAATGGACAAAAAGAGAAAACTAGGGCTAATTACAAATAAATGAAAAAAAATTTGGGCTTAATTGAAAGGGGCGCTGAATCAAAGGGACTCACTGGGCAATTAACCCTAATCCCAAAAACGACGTCGTTTTTAAAATAAGTTATAATAGCTATTAGGACTAAATTGAAACAAATATAAAATATTAGGACCAAATTAAAATAAAACAAAATTGTAAAGACTAAAAATGCCGAAGGACCAGTTGGGAAATTAGCCCATCTTCCCAAAAATGCGCGGATCCTACCCGGATCTCGGGTCAACGTGCGGATCCTCACTTTGGAACGACGCCGTTTTGGTTATTAAACAGCCATTCTAAAACGACGTCGTACGGGCTATCAATAAATACAAAAAAAACGTTTGAAAATTCATTTGGTTCCATGTTTTTTTTAAAAAAAAAGAAAATTCTCTGAAAAGGAGAATAGGAGAGCCTTTCCAGGTTTCTCCAACCTCTGTCAGACCAGACCCCGGTCACCTGGTTCATGCGTCCACGCGCTACACGCGCCATCATACACGATGGTTCGGAAGGTTCAAAACCTTCCCTTTCCTTGGCGAATCGCAGGTAACCCATTTTCCCACTTTAAAAAACCAATTTTTCACCAAAATAACTTGTATACATGTTGAACCATAGATCACAGAATATGAAACTTAAGTCACTTTTTAAAGAAACTACTTGGATTTCTTTAAATATCCGTATATCCGTTCTCTTTTTTTGTATATATTTTCGTATGTATCCAAAAGGGGTCCTTTTTACAGTGAAATCGTTTGGCTTTTATAGCCTCTATTTACAAATCTGTATATTCTCCGCTCGATTCTTTCCATGTTTGCTGTGCTTTTCTTTCTCTTTTGTAGGTGACAGCGAAAAATCCGGCGGTGAATGCGCCGATTATGGCGTGATACGGAGCTGGAGTCACTGCGCTGATGGAGGGCCACTGGAACGGTGCAAGATGAAGAGGTGCAACTGTTGGGGGCTTGTGGCGCAAATTCTGGAACCTTCCATTTGCAGCGCCTAGGGTTCCAGAGACCCTAGGTCTACCATCCTCTGTTAACAAATTGGGCCATTTAGGCCCCGTTCGTTTTTTGGGTTAAGGGTGTAATGGGGTAATAGGCTAATTGGGTCTTGGGTTAAGAGTTTTGGAGTGTATGTGGGCTACCAGTATCTCTTATAAACGGGCCATAGACAATGCTCAGTTTGGGCTATGTATATAGGCTATCAATTTGGACTTATAAAAGGACTTTTATTTCTTTTTTATCTTTGTTTTTATATTTATATTTATTTACTTTATGGATCGGACGAATTTAGGTTATTACAACAACCATTCATTTTTTACCATTAAACTTCAAAACCCTAACATGTTCATCAATGGCAAGACTCAAACATTTAACATTTCACAAATTAGTCCTCGGGCTAGCTAGATTAAGCTACAATGATCTGGGAAACATAGAAATCATAAAAAATAGACAAAATTGCATACCTAATTTAATGGAATAAGATTGGCCACATGAAGCTTCAACAATGGCTTCTTGTTCTTTAACATTTGGTTGAAAATAAATAATAATGGAAGATGATAAAATTTTGTTTTATTTTAATTAACCTTTATTTACTAATTTCCAAAATTAACCTTTAAAACATTTAATAATTACACAAAATACCAAGCCATTATCATCCACTAACTCATTAATGAGTTAATTACCATATAAGGACATTTAATTTAATGTTCTATAACTATTTAGTACCTTTAGCTAATAGAACTCAACTTTTTCACTTTACACGATTTAGTCCTTTTTATTAAATTGAACAAGTAAACGGTAAAAATTCTTAGTGAATTTTTTATACGGTAATACTATCATGCTGTAGATTATAAAATAATAATAAAATAAGTTTTCTGACTTTGGATTTATGGTCCCAAAACCACCATTCAAATTTCACTAAAGAACGGGCTATTACAACTCTCCACCCTAAAGGGATTTTTGTCCTTGAAAATCTTACAAAAAAGAGGTTTGGATATTGCTTTCTCATAGCTTCCTCAGGTTCCCAGGTGGCTTCCTCTATTCTGTGTCGTTGCTAGAGAACTTTCACTAAAGGTATGTTTTTATTTCTCAATATATTCACCTCTCGTGCCAGAATTTTGATTAGTTCTTCACTGTATGTCATATCAGGCTAAATCTCAACATCCATGGAGAGATAACTTGTGAAGGGTCATATCGATATTGTCGTAACATAGAAACATGAAAGACATTATAAATTATCTCAAGCTCTGACAGTAAATCTAATCAGTACGCAATAGGTCCAATTCTTTCAGTAATCTTGTAACAGCCTGATTTAGACCCTAATCGGAATGGTGGTTTCGGGACCACGAATCTGAGTTAGAAAAATATTTTAAATTTATTTTCTGTGTTTATTTTGTGTGAATTTATATCTGTGAAATTTTCATGATTTAATTTTGTCATTTGAGTGTCCGATTAAATATAAGGACTTAATCGCGTAAATTAAAAATTGGGTAGTTTAATGTATAAGGGCCAAAATGCTATTGACTTTTAAAATGGAAGCCTTTATGTTGCAATTAGCCCATAAATTATTAAGTGGATGGAAATAGGTTTATATTATAAGGTTTTGATATAAAATAATTAAGGTTACTTTAGTAAATTAATATTCTAAACTATTATAATATAACATATATCATAAAAATAAAATAATAAGGCAAGTTCATATTATGTTCTTTTGACCGAAACCAAAATAAGAAAGAAACAAAGAAGAGAAAACCTAGTAAAGAAATAAAGAAGAGAAAACCTAGTAAAGAAACAAAGAAGAGAAAACCTAGTTCGGCCATAGTCAAGCTCAATCAAGGTATGTAGCTAGTTCGATTTTTGATAATTTTTACGTTTTTGAGATTGTTGCTTCGAGTACTACAAAACCCATGCTGAAATTTTTTATTTTGATGAATATTTTGAGTTATGCCATTGATGAGAGCTTGTGATTTTTGTTGTTTGATGATGAAAAATGGAAAATATGTTTTAGATTAATATGTTTTGTATTGGAGTTTTAATGATTTTGAGTAATTAGGACTAAATTGAAAAAATAATAATTTAAGGGACTAAAATGTAAAATAAATGAAATATATGGACTTGTATGAGTATGGGTAAAATTTGGCCCAACATAGGTATATTGAAATTTTGTATATTTTGTGTTTTGTACAATAGGGACTAAATTGTAAAAAGTGTAAATGTCAGAGGCAAAATGGTAATTTTCTCATTCATGTGTTTTTGGACTAAATTGAATGAAAATATGTTTGAATGAGCTTGATTTGAATATGTTTAGATCAAGAACCTAAGAAATCGAATTTAGATCGGGGGAAAACGAAAGTTTTCGACTAGCTGCCCTATTCCGTTTTGTACCGTCCCTGGTAAGTTTATAAGCAAATAGACGTACTTAATTATAATTATGTGCAAATTATACTTGCTGAAATGAAATATGTGATTTCAATTATGCATTGGGCGAAGGTGAGTAAGCTTGAATACTATGTTTCCGAATTCATTTCATCCGAGTCACGACGTCCGAAAGCCCCATTTGAACCTTAGGAATAGCTAGGATACATATTTCATGACATAGGATTCCGATATATGTGTGCGAGTAAGACCATGGCATCGATATGTGATTCCAATATATGTGTACGTGTAAGACCTTGTCTGAGACAGTGGCATCGATATGTGACTACATGTAAGACCATGTCTAGGACGTTGGCATTGTACGATTTATGTGATTATCCGAGTGTCCTATCCAATTTCGAATGGTTCATCAAGCAAAGGTAAATCGTGTACAGATGTGTAAAACGAGCTAAATGGCCAAGTATGACTTAGCTTGTTGGCTACTAGTAATAAGGTAAGTATGTACTTAATATTTGTTCTATTCATGTGTAATCAATAATGATGAATGTAAATGAGTTTGGCAGGTTTATTCGGCCTTGTCGCTAAATAAATCGAGTATCAATGAAATGATTCATAAATATGTGCAAATGTGTGTGACCATAAATAGTCGGCCTTATAGGTGATATATATATGTGAGGTTACGATATGATTTTTGAGCTTATGTATATAAGTATACGTAGGTATGGTTTTACTATAACTAACTGGTTTTGGAAGTTGACTATTGAAATGTTAATATGACTATGCAAGTATTCAGCTTAGGTGAAGAAATGGTCTATAAAAATATCTTAAGTAACCTACTTGAAATTGTAGGCCAAGTATGCTAATGTTAGTATAATTCGGTTAATTATGTTAAGTTAAATATGACATTTGGTTGTTTATTTTCTTATGACTTACTAAGCTATAATAGCTTACTTTGTGTGTTCGTGTTACTTTGTTTTATATATTTTGGATTCTATGTTGCAAGCTAGGGGATCGTCAGCAAAGTCTATCACACTATCTACAGTTTCGGTATTTAAATATTCGAACTCAAATTATGGCATGTATAGGCTGGAGTGTGTTTTGTAAATTGGATTTTTGTTTATGTGTAATCTAAGCCATGCTAAAATGGCTAAATTATCATATTAGAATTCGGTTGTGTTAGGTAAAGCTTATATTAATCTTGATTATTAAGTTGTGTGCCATGAACGCATAATATATGTGATAAGCACTATGTGATTTTAAAATGGCATGTTTATTATGTTTAAACTTGGTCTTGTAAGTTCTTAGTCGAAATGTTTAATGAGCTTGTTCATTGGTAATTGATGATGGAAGTTTTGGATGCTTATGTGACTTTAAGTGGCAAGATTCGATTGTGAAAGAATAATAGTATAATATGTATTTGATATGTTAATTAGTTTGTAATGGAAAATATGAAATCCGAAATAATTTAATAATGGGTGATTAAGTTCTAGCTTGATTAATTGGATTATTAAGTGGCAAGTAATGCATGTGTTTCATGATTAATTTGGTTGACTGTTTGGTATGTATTTGATGCGCAAATGTTAAGTGTAGCATTGGCTTTAAGGTAAATGCGCACCATGCTTATATATATATATTGATTCGGTTATATATAAATGTTTGGTCTTATATTGAGACTGTACTGAGTGTGTAACCAAAATTCATGACATTTGTGATGATGTTATATATATTTGTTTGTATGGTTCACTATGGATGTTATTAAGTTAAGGTAAATTATGAAATTTGTAGGTAAAGAGAAAGACATATGCATGATACAAATTTTGGGTGTTCACTTACGGACTAAGTTAAAACATGAGTATATGACATATGGTCTTATTATATATTCTAAGTTTTTTATGCCTTATATATGTGGTTATATGAATTTGCTAAATACGTGTACTTTGTAAATGTGTATAATGACATAAATTAACCTAATAAACTAAGAAATGAGGTGAGTTGACTTATAATTGATTACTTGTTTTTATTTTATATTAATATGTAAAACATATGAGACACATATAGGTTACTATGCTAATGCCGCATATATGAAATTTTAGATGTATTATAATTTGTATTGTTACATGTGAATGATATGGTTATATATATATGATATGAAAATATCAAATTTGAGAGTTGTATTAGCTCCTGAAATAAATCCTAATTAACTTTTGAGACATATTTATTTGAATATATAAATATTTATATTTAATTGTTTGGAATCATGTTTAATTCTGTAATGCCTTATAACCCTATTCCAATAATAGATACGGGTTAGGGATGTTACATTTAATTGGTATCAGAGCTACGGTTTAGTCGATTCTAGGATTAACGTAGCGTGTGTGAGTTTAGCTATACATACCATATTATATACTGCGATAGGGTGATGACTTCTGACATTTGAAAATGTGTTTTCCAATAGTAAATAGATCCCGATAGATCTGTACCTGATGATGTTGAGTGCAGCGCCTGCTCCCACGCAAGAGACAGCACCAGCTGATTCTCGACCGACTTTGAATAATCAAGACAGTGAGGCTAAACAAGCCTTCTATCAAATGATGAATGACTAGTTTACTCAATAAATCCAAACTAATTTGGCTGCGCAATAACCTCCACCCCCAACTAATCCATCTTCGATGCCTACTACACCTCAAGTAAGTGATTCGCTGAGATTATATAAGCCACATGTTGATAAAATCAGAAAACACGGGGTTGAAGAATTTAAAGCTACTGATGATGATGATGCTGAGCGGGCTGAGTTCTAGCTTGATAATACTATCCACGTGTTTGATGAGCTATCCTGTACCCCAGATGAATGTTTGAAGTGTGCGATATCTTTGCTTCGAGACACAGCATATCACTGGTTGAATACCCTAGAATTAGTGGTTTCAAGTGATCGGGTGACCTGGGAATTCTTTCACACTGGCTTTCGTAAGGAATATATTAGCCAAAGATTTATCGACCAGAAGCATAAAGAATTTCTAAAGTTGAAACAAGGTCAGAAGACCATGACAGAGTACAAGTAGCTATTCATGAGACTCAGTCGGTATGCTCGAGAGTGTGTTTCTACCGAAGCTATAATGTGTAAAAAGATTTGGAGATGGACTGAACGAAGACATTAAACTATTAGTTGGCATACTTGAGATAAAAGAGTTTGTGGTACTTGTTGACTGAGCCTGGAAAGTTGAAGAGCTTGGGAAAGAGAAAAAAAGAGTTGATTTTGAAGCTAGGAACTCACGTAAGAGATCATTCAGTAAGTCATTCCAGTCAGCATCAAAGAAGTTCCGAGATGATTTCAGTCTTTCTAAAGCCACTTCAGGTTACTCCAGAAGGGATCAGAATAGACCATCAGTTAGCTCGAGATCTACCTTAGTAACGAGTGTGGGTAATGTCAGATTAAATCAACCCGAGTGTAGACTTTGTGGAAAATGACATCCCGGCTGCTGCAGGTTGCATGATTGGGCTTGTTTTATATGTAGATCGATGGATCGTTATATTCATGATTGCCCAGTATTAGCTGAGGAAAACCCAGTGCAGAATACGAAATCAAGTAATACTGCAGCTCGAGGTAGACCACCCAGAAATATTGTTAATGCGAGTGGCAGTCAAAGAGGGACTAAAGATACAACATCAAATCTGAGGCTCGTGCACCTGCCAGAGCCTATGCTATACGCGCATGTGAAGAGGCTTCATCCCCAGATGTCATTACTGGGACATTCACTCTTTATGATACTAATGTAATTGCATTGGTTGATCCTGGTTCTACTCATTCTTATGTCTGTAAGACATTAGTATTCAGCAAGACTCTACCTGTTGAGTCTATTGAGTTTGTGATTAAAGTGTCAAACCCCTTGGGTCGGTGTGTTATGGTTGATAAAGTATGTAAGAATTGTCCTTTAATGGTTCGAGATTTGTGCTTTCCGGCTGATTCGATGTTACTGCCATTTGATGAGTTTGACATAATTCTAGGTATGGATTGGTTGACATTACATGATGCTGTTGTGAACTGTAAGAGAAAGACCATTGATCTACGGGGTCAGAATGATGAAGTTATTCGGATTGAATCTAGTGATTTGTATAGTTTATCAGCAGTGATTTCTTCTATGTTAGCTCAGAAATATGTGAGAAAAGGCTGCGAGGCTTACTTTGCATATGTGCTTGACAGTAAAGTGGCCGAAAGAAACATTGAATCAGTACCTGTTGTATGTGAGTATCCAGATGTGTTTCTTAAAGAATTACCGGGTTTGCCACCTATTCGGGAGGTAGAGTTTAGTATTGAATTACTGCCTGGGACGACTCCGATATCTATAGCTCCGTACAGAATGGCACCTGCAAAATTAAAGGAATTGAAAGCTCAGTTGCAAGAGTTGACAGATAGAGGTTTCGCACAACTGAGTTTTTTTCCTTGGGGTGCACCAATACTATTTGTGAAAAAGAAAGATGAAACTATGAGAATGTGCATTGATTACAGACAGCTCAATAAGGTGACTATAAAGAATAAGTATCCTTTGCCATGGATTGATGATCTGTTCGATCAACTTAAAGGGGCTACAGTGTTTTTGAAAATAGACTTGAGATCGGGCTATTATTAGTTGCGAGTTAAAGACTCCAACGTGCCATATACTACTTTTCGAACGAGGTATTGACACTATGAGTTTTTAGTTATGTGGTTGTGTTCATAGATGACACCTTGATCTACTTTCGTGGTGAAACCGAACATGCCGAACATCTGAGACTTGTGTTAAGACTTTGTGAGACAAGCAGTTGTATTCAAAGTTCAGTACATGTGAGTTCTAGTTAAGTGAAGTCAATTTTCTGGGCCATGTAGTATCAGCATAAGGTATTCAGGTTGATCTAAGTAAAATTTTAGCTATACTTGATTGGAAACCTCTGAGGAATGTATCTGAAGTCTGATGTTTTTTGGGACTTGCTAGTTATTATAGACGGTTCGTGAAAGGTTTCCCTATGATTGCAGCTCCAATGACAAAGCTATTACAGAAAAATGTTAAGTTCGAGTGGTCGGAGAAGTGCCAGAAAAGTTTTGATTAGTTGAAAGCCCTTTTGACCGAAGCTCCAGTGCTAGTTCAACCAAAATCGGGTAAAGAATTTATTATTTATAGTGATGCATCTTTAAATGGTTTAGGCTGTGTATTGATGCAGGAAGGCAAAGTTATAGCTTATTCCTCGGGACAATTAAAGCCACATGAAAAGAACTATTCGACACACGACCTAAAGTTGGCAGCTATTGTATTTGCATTGAAAATTTGGCGTCACTATCTGTTTGGTGAGAAATGTCATGTTTATTCTGATCACAAAAGCCTAAAGTACTTGATGAATTAGAAAGATCTAAATTTGAGACAACGCCGATGGTTAGAATTGTTAAAAGACTATGAGCTTGTGATTGATTATCAACCGGGAAAGGCTAACGTTGTTGCTGATGCTTTAATTCGAAAATCACTGTTCGCTTTACGTGAAATGAATGCGCATATGGCTATGTCTGATGATGGTTCGATAATAGCTGAATTGAAAGCAAGACTAATATTTATGCAACAAATTTGCGATGCCCAGAAGGTTGATAATGAGTTGATAGCAAAACGAGCTCAATGTAATCTAAATGCTGATTCAGAGTTTCGAGTTGATACTGATGACTGTTTGAGATTTAGAAGCTGAATATGTGTCCCAAGGAACTCAGAGTTGATTCAGATGATTTTAAATGAAGCTTATAGCAGTAGGTTATCTATTCACCCAGGTAGTACGAAGATGTATAATGATCAGAAATAGCTTTATTGGTGGCATGGTATGAAATGAGACATTTCTGACTTTGTTACAAGATGCTTAATTTGTCAACAAGTAAAATTCGAGCATCAGGTACCTTCTAGATTGCTTCAGCCGATTATGATACCGGAGTGGAAATGGGACAGAGTTATTATGGATTTTGTATCTGGTTTACCGTTAGCACCGAGCAAGAAAGATGCAATCTGGGTGATTATGGATAGATTGAATAAATTGGCTCATTTTGTTCTGATACGTACAGACTACTCGCTTGCTAAGCTAGCTGAATTGTATGTTTCTCAGATTGTAAGATTGCATGGTGTGCCTATATCTATCGTTTTGGATAGAGATCCGAGGTTTACGTCACAGTTTTGGAAGAAACTGCAAGATGCACTGGGTACAAAATTACAATTCAGTACTACTTTCCATCCGCAAACAAATGGCCAGTCTGAGCGAATTATTTAGATACTTGAGGATATGTTGAGATGTGGCAGTCTCTAGATCGTAGGTACGTAGGAAAGATACCTACCTCTTATTGAATTTATGTATAATAATAGCTTTCAATTTAGTATCAAAATGACACCTTATGAGGCTTTGTATGGTTGTAAATGTCGTACACCATTGTACTGGACTGAGCTCAGTGACAATAAAATACATGGGGTCAATTTGATCAGAGAAACTGAACAGAAAGTGAAGGTGATCCATGAAAGTCTGAAAATAGCATCAGATCATCAGAAATCATATGCAGACTTGAAATGTAAAGATATAGAGTTTCATATCGGAGAGAGTTTTCTTGAAAGTCTCACCGTGGAAGAAGATACTCAGATTTGGTCATAAAGGAAAATTGAGTCAGAGGTTTATTGGACTGTATGAGATTGTAGAACACATTGGGCTGGTTGCTTACAGACTGATGTTGCCACTTGAGTTAGAAAATATCCACAATGTATTCCATGTCTTGATGCTTCATAGATATCGATCTGATCCTTGACATGTGATAAGTCGTCTAAGATTGAGATTAAGCCCGATATAACGTACGAAGGAAAATCAATTCGTATTCTGGCTCACGAGATTAAAGAGTTGCGAAATAAGAAGATTCCATTAGTTAAAGTATTGTGGCTTAAACACGGAGTTGAGGAAGCAAGGTGGGAGCTAGAGGATGCAATGAGAGAATGTTGTCCGAACCTATTCACCGGAATGATTTTCGGGGACGAAAATCCCTAAGAGGGAGAGTTGTAACAGCCTGATTTAGACCCTAATCGAAACGGTGGTTTCGGGACCATGAACCCGAGTAAGAAAAATATTTTAAAATTTTTTTCTGTGTTTATTTTGTGTGAATTTATATCTGTGAAATTTTTGTGATTTAATTTTGTCGTTTGAGTGTCTGATTAAATAAAAGGACTTAATCACGTAAATTAAAAATTGGGTAGTTTAATGTATAAGGGCCAAAATGCTATTGGCTTTTAAAATGGAAGCCTTTATGTTGCAATTAGCCCATAAATTATTAAGTGGACAGAAATAGGTTTATATTATAAGGTTTTGATATAAATTAATTAAGGTTACTTTAGTCAATTAATGTTATAAACTATTATAATATAACATATATCATAAAAATAAAATAACAAGGCAATTTCATATTATGTTCTTTTGACCAAAACCAAAATAAGAAAGAAAAAAAGAAAAGAAAACCTAGTTCGGCCATAGTCAAACTCAATCAAGGTATGTAGCTAGCTCGGTTTTTGATAATTTTTACATTTTTGATATTGTTGCTTCGAGTACTACAAAACCCATGCTTAAATTTTTGATTTTGATGAATATTTTGAGTTATGCCATTGACGAGAGCTTGTGATTTTTGTTGTTTGATGATGAAAAATGGAAGATATGTTTTAGATTAACATGTTTTGTATTAGAGTTTTTGATAATTTTTAGTAATTAGGACTAAACTGAAAAAATAATAATTTGAGGGACTAAAATGTGAAATAAATGAAATATATGGACTAGTATGAGTATGGGTAAAATTCAGCCCAACATGGGTATATTGAAATTTTGTATATTTTGTGTTTTGTACAATAGGGACGAAATTGTAAAAGGTGTAAATGTCATGGGCAAAATGGTAATTTTCCCATTTATGTGTTTTTGGACTAAATTGAATAAAAATATGTTTGAATGAGCTTAATTTGGATATGTTTAGATCAAGAACCTAAGAAATCGAATTTAGATCGGGGGAAAACGAAAGTTGTCGACTAGCTGCCTTGTTCCGTTTTGTACTATCCGAGGTAAGTTTATAAGAAAATAGACGTACTTAATTATAATTATGTGCAAATTATACTTGCTGAAATGAAATATGTAATTTTAATTATGCATTGGCTGAATGTGAGTAACCTTGAATACTATGTTTCAGAATTCGTTTCAACTGAGTCACGACGTCTGAAAGCCCCGTTTGAACTTTAGGAATAGCTAGGATACATATGTCATAACATAGGATTCCGATATATGTGTGTGAGAAAGACCATGGCATCGATATGTGATTCCAATGTATGTGTACAATTAAGACCCTGTCTAGGACAGTGGCATCGATATGTGACTACATGTAAGACCATGTCTGGGACGTTGGCATTGTACGATTTATGTAATTATCCGAGTGTCCTATCCAATTCCGAATGGTTCATCGAGCAAAGGTAAATCGTGTACAGATGTGTAAAATGAGCTAAATGGCCAGGTATGAGTTAGCTTTTTGGTTACTAGTAATATGGTAAGTATGTACTTAATATTTGTTCTATTCATGTGTAATCGATAATGATGAATGTAAATTAGTTTGGCATGTGTATTCGGCCTTATGGCTAAATAAATCGAGTATCAATAAAATGATTCATAATTATGTGAAAACGTGTGTGACCATAAATATTCGGCGTTATAGGTGAGATATATACATGTAACATCCCGAAATAGGGCCTAGTCAGAATAGTGGTTTTGGGACCACAAATCTGACATCAAAATATTTAGTTTATGATTATTATGAGGCCTAGAATATGAGTATATACATGTGTTAAAGTTTCATGATGAAATTTTAAGTATAAGGTGTCCAATTGGAAATCAGGGACTAAATTGAATAAATTGCAAAACTTAGTTTCTAGAAGCAATTCGTATGAAATTGCTTTAGATTATGAATTAGAAAGTCTTGGAGACCAATTTGCCCAAATTCTAAATTTTTGGACAAAAATGGGCTTGATGGATGAAATTTTAAAGAAAGGGCATAAGGGCATTTTGGTCATTTGTCACTTTAATGAAGTAAAATGGGAAAAATCAAGCCAAAATCAGCCATTTTCTTCTCCATGGCTGCCAAAAATTGAAGAGACACCATAGCTAGGGTTTTCAACATTTTCAAGCTTAATAGTAAGTGCTCCCAAGCCCTTTTTTAACGTTCTTTGTATTTTTGAAACCCCGGTACTTGATCTCTCCATTTCTACCCAAATTTCATGCTAGGGTTCATGTTTAAAAATTTACCCATGCATGAGTTTCTTGTATTTTTAATAGATTATGGAGGAATATGAAAGATTAATGTGTGTTAAACATCTTTTTCTAGTTGATTTTCATAAGAAACCCTTATAGGGACCATTTTGCAAAAGATGTAAATGTGTGGTAGAAATGAGAAATTAATGGATAATGTGGGCTACAATACGAAGGAAAAGTGTTCGGCTAGGCTTGGGTAAGGTAGAAAGTGCATGTGTTTCATTATACGAACCTAGGGACTAAATCATAAAAATGTGAAAGGTTAGGGACAAAATGGTCATTTGGACCAAGGGTAGATATTAAACTCAAAATGTATAATGTGGGGCATTAATGGATTAATTTTGCTAATATAGACCTCGAGGAACAAATTTCGGAGGTCGATCGTGGTAAACGCAAGGTTTCGGAATAACTGAAACACATTTTCGAGAAGAGTACCAGGTAAGTTCGGGTAACTTTAAGTAAACCCCTAATATGTCTAATTGCATGATTTATGTATGCATGATATTTGCATTTATATATGGCATGAAAATGTATGAAATGCATATTTGATAATGAATAGTTGATAACCGTCTCGATTAAGGTTAAAAACGGAATTCGATGGATAAACCATGTTTTATATGTGGAATGAGATCTTGCATATGTTGCAGAAAGGATTTAGCCCGGACGGGTAATCCGTGATCTCAAGTATGAAAAGGAATCTAGCTCGGACGGGTATTTCTTGAATGATCAAGCCTTCCGAAGAATATGTGTGCACTATGGATTTAGCCCAGACGGGTAATCCGATTAGTGTCTGAATTTAGCCTGGATTGGTAATTCAAATCCGAGCTCATTAAGGGTGTTTGTCACTATAAGGGATTTAGCCTAGACTGGTAATCCCGACATCACCTTAAGAGTTCATGATATGGGGAATTTAGCCTGGACTGGTAATTTCGCCATGAAATGTGAGGTTCACGGGAGTGCATATATGTAAAATGATCATTCGTGAGAATTGACGGATAATGGGTATTCCATCGATATTTCCTAGAAACTCAACGAGGTTAATATGATGTATGCTAACAAGATGATGAATGATGAACTCATCTATATAAATTACATGATGTTTTGTTAAGTGACTAACTCATTGATTGAGTGCATGTGATAGGAAATCATTTTATAATAGATGATTCCATGATTTAAGTATGGATGTATGCTAATTACTCAGTAAGTTTGCTTTCCGATTATTCGAACTTACTAAGCATGTAAATGCTTACCCCTCTCTTTTTCCTATTTTACAGACCTCGAGGACTTAAAAGGATTTGAGGACAACTGGAGAGTCAACACACTATCAACTAAATAAGCTCTGGTATCGAGACCTTGTTCATTTTGTTCAATGGCATGTATAGTATTTTGAGTATTTTGTTATATGTGCCATTTGATTTGCCAAATGAAGGCATGTAGAAATATATTTATCTCTTTGTATATAGCCATGAAAGTTGGCTTAATTTAAGTAGGCTATGAACTACGATTTTATGCATGATTTTGTTTACAAACGATGGGTTGCTATCAATTGGCAATGAGTCTCTTGAACGAGCCAATTTCGGATGGACTAATGCAGCATGCGAATCCATAAACACTAAATGGGAAATAACCTATCATGTATGAAACCAATGATATGAGGTTTCGATATAATGAGTTTTATTAAGATTATTTACAAATGTAAAATTTTGTTTTCTCTCAAACTTGGAAATTTCTAAACATAAGAGGTAAAAAGGGGTGACTTTAGGCTTGGAAAATAGCCTATTAGAGTCCACATGGTTGGACACATGGGCCTCTGTCTAGGCTGTGTGTGACACATGGTTTTCTCCCATGGGCGTGTGCTAAGGCCGTGTGTCCCTTGCACTTAAAAATTTTTAGCTCGAAGTTGTACATGGGTAGGACACACGAGCGTGTGTATGGGCCATGTTAATTTAACAGAATGCTCAAGTTTTGAACACGGGGTGAGTCCACGGGCGTGTGCCATGGCCGTGCTTAAATGTCAATGTTTCCCACGGGTTAAAGGCATGGACGTCCCCCAAGTCACACGGGCGTGTGAGTCCACATGGCCCACATGCACAGGTGTGTGCCCCTTTTTTCTAAGGAAAATGTTCTGAGGAGCCCAAGGTAAATCGAACAAGCCCGAATTTGTCCCACATTGCCTTCCAATATGTTATAGGTTTCGAAGGACTATATAAGGGACGAGATGTTCATGATTGAAAGTTTTTAAATTTAAATGAAATTTTGTGACCTGAGTTCGTGTACCGAAAGTGTAAAGTTCCGGTAATGTCTCGAGCACTGTCCGGAGCTGGATACGGGATAGGGGTGTTACAATATATGTGAGGTTATGATATGATTTTCGAGCTTATGTATATAAGTATACGTAGGTATGGTTTTATTATAACTAATTGGTTTTGGAAGTTTATTGTTGAAATGTTAATATGACTATGCAAGTATTCAGCTTAGGTGAAGAAATGGTGTATAAAAATATCTTAAGTAACCTATTTGAAATTTTGAGGCCAAGTACGCTAATGTTAGTATAAATTGGTTAATTATATTAATTTAAATATGGCATTTGGTTGTTTATTTGCTTATGACTTAGTAAGCTATAATAGCTTACTCTGTGTGTTCATGTTACTTTGTTTATATATTTTGGAGTCAAAGTTACAAGCTCGGGGATCGTCAGCAAAGTCTATCACACTATCTACAGTTTCGGTATTTAAATATTCGAACTCAAATTATGGCATGTATAGGCTGGAGTGTGTTTTGTAAATTGGATTTTTGTTTATGTGTAATCTAAGCCATGGAAAAATGGCTAAATTATCATATTCGAATTCGGTTGTGTTAGGTAAAGCTTATATTAATCTTGATTATTAAGTTGTGTGCCATGAACGCATAATATATGTGATAAGCACTATGTGATTTTAAAATGGCATGTTTATTATGTTTAAACTTGGTCTTGTATGTTCTTAGTCAAAATGTTTAATGAGCTTGTTCACTGGTAATTGATGATGGAAGTTTTGGATGCGTATGTGACTTTAAGTAGCAAGATTCGGTTGTGAAAGAATAATAGTATTATATGTATTTGATATGTTAATTAGTTTGCAATAGAAAATATGAAATGCGGAATAATTTAATAATGGATGATTAAGTTTTAGTTGATTAATTTGATTATTAAGTGGTAAGTAATGCATGTGTTTTTTGATTCATTTGGTTAACTGTTTGATATGTATCTGATTCGCAAATGTTAAGTGTGGCATTGGCTTTAGGGTAAAGGTGCACCATGCTTATATATATATATATTGATTTGGTTATATATAAATGTTTGGTCTTATATTGAGACTATACCAAGTGTGTAACCAAAATTCATGACATTTTTAATGATGTTATATATTTGGTCGTATGGTTCACTATGAATGTTATTGAGTTAAGGTAAATTATGAAATTGATAGGTAAAGAGAAAGACATATGCATGATACAAATTTTGGGTGTTCACTTATGGACTAAGTTAAAACATGAGTCTATGACATTTGGACTTATTATATATGCTAAGTTTTTATGTGCCTTATATATGTGTAATAATGTTCATATTTATGGATGCTATAAACTTATATATGTTTTTATATGAATTTTCTAAATACGTGTACTTTGTAAATGTGTACAATGACATAAATTAACGTAATAAACTAAGAAATGAGGTGAGTTGACTTATAACCGATTACTTGTTTTTATTTGTTATTAATACGTAACACATATGAGACAGATATAGGTTACTATGCTATTGCCGCATATATGAAATTTTAGATGTATTATAATTTGTATTGTTACATGTGAACGATATGACTATATATATGATATGAAATGTTCAAATTTGAGAGTTGTATTAGTTTATGAAATAAATTCTAACTAACTTTCGAGGCATATTTATATGAATATATAAACATTTATATTTAATTGTTTGGAATCGTGTTTTATTCTGTAATGCCTCATGACCCGATTCCGACAACGGATACAGGTTAGGGGTGTTACAAATCTTATACGGTCTGATAAATCGCGGACTCAGCTTTCTTTTGCAACCAAACCGAAGTATTTTCTTCAAGAGCGATACATTCAAAAATACTTTGTCGCTGACTTGGAACTCTATATCTTTATGTTTAAGATCTGCATATGATTTTTGATGATCTGAAGCTGCTTTAAAACTATCTTGGATCACATTCACTTTTTCCTTAGTCTCATGAATCAAATCAACCCCGTGTATCTTTTTCTCACTAAGCTCAGTCCAGTATAACAGAGTTTGACATTTACGACCATACAGAGTCTCATACAGTGCCATCTTTATGCTCGACTTAAAACTATTATTATACGTGAGTTCGACCACTGATAAATATTTCTCCCAGTTTCCTTTAAACTTTAAAACATAGCAACAAAGCATATCTTCGAGAATCTGAACCACTCTCTCGGACTGACCATTAGTCTGAAGGTGAAATGCAATGCTAAAATGCAACCGCATACCCAAAGCATCTTGTAACTTTCTTTAGAATCGCGATGTAAACCGTGGATCTCTATCTGAAATAATGGATACTTGCACCCTGTGTAATCTGACAATCTCAAAAACATATTACTCAGCTAATGTGATAAGTAAGAAATCTGTATGGACTGGAATAAAATGTGCAGGCTTCGTCAAATGATCAACAATAACCCAAATAGCATCTTTCTTTTTCAGAGATAGGGGTAACCCCGATATGAAATCCATAGTAACTCTATCTTATTTCCAATCTTGTATCATCACTGACTGTAACATCCCTGAAGGTTCCTCATGTTCAGCTTTAACTTACTGACATATCAAACATCTGGAAACAAAGTCAGAAATCTCGCATTTCATTCCCGACCACCAGTACATCTGTCTCAAATCAAAGTACATTTTATTGCTCCCCAGATGAATAGACAAGTTACCACTATGAGCTCCATATAAGATTTTCTGTATAAGTTCTGGATTCTTCAGTACAGGAACTCTATTTCTGAATAGTGAACAATCTTCGGACCCTATCCAAAAATCTGAGTTAGATGTCGACTCACACTGTACTAGTTTAGCTTGCAACTCATTATCACATTTCTAAGCTTCACAAATGTACTGTAGAAATATCGGTTTAGCTTTTAACTCAACTAAGATCAAGCCATCATCAGACAATTTCAATCATGTATTCATCACTTGCAAAGCAAACAAAGACTTTCTACTTAGAGCATCCACAACTACGTTTGCTTTACCTAGATGATAATTAATAACTGTCGACACTGTCTCAGCTTCAGATATTTTTACGACGTCAAATGCTTTAAATTCTTGTGATCGGTAAATATGTGACATTTTTCTTCGAACAAATGGTGTCGCGAAATTTTCAACGCAAATACAATAGTTGCCAACTCTAAGTCATGTGTCAGATAGTTTTTCTCGTGCGGCTTTAACTGTCTGGACGCATAAGCTATCACTTTGCCTTCTTGCATTAATATACAACCTAAATCATTCAACGATGCATCGCTAAAAATAGCAAATTCTTTACCAAATTCAGGCTGAACAAGAACCAGTGCTTCAGTTAACAATGCTTTCAACTGGTTAAAGCTTTACTGACATTTATCAGACCATTCAAACCTCACATCTTTCTGTAATAAATGCGTCATTGGTGTAGCTATCATTGAGAAACCTTTTACAAATCATCTATAATAACCAGTTAATCCCAAAAAATTTATGACTTTGAATACGTTTCTCGGTGGTTTTCAGTCAACAACTACTAAAATTTTACTCGGATCAACTCTGATGCCTTCAATGGATACTATGTGTCCTAGAAAAGAAACTTCTAGGAGCCAAAACTCATGTTTGCTAAATTTAGCAAACAATTGTTTATCTCGTAAAGTTTGCAACACAATTCTTAAGTGCTCAGCATGCTCAGACTCATCTCAGGAATATATCAGAATATCATCAATAAATAGTACAACAAATCTGTCCAAATATAGTCTGAAGATTTTGTTTACCAAATCCATAAATACTGCAAGTGCATTAGTTAAACCAAATAGCATCACAAGAAATTCATAGTGTCCTTACCTAGTTCAAAAAGCAGTTTTTGGCACATCCAAATCTTTCACTCATAGTTGATAATAACGAAAATGAAAATAAATCTTCGAGAACACTGTGGCACCTTTCAACTGGTCAAACAAATCGTCAATGCGAGGTAGTGGATATTTGTTCCTGATTGTAACTTTGTTGAGCTGGCGGTAGTCAATGCATAATCTCATCGATCTGTCCTTTTTCTTAACAAATAGAACTAGTGCACCCCAAGGTGAAAAACTAGGTCAAGAAAAACCCCTATCAGTCAACTCTTGCAACTGTGCTTTCAACTCTTTTAACTCTACAAGAGCCATTCTGTAAGGTGCTATCGAATATAAGTGTTGTTCCCGGTATAAGTTCTATAGCAAATTTAACTTCTTTGACTAGAGGTAATCCATGTAAATCCTCTGGAAACACATTGGAATATTTGCAAACCACTAGCATTAATTCAAGCTTCGATTCAAACACTTTAGTATCCAATACATAAGCAATGTCAGCATTTCAACCTTTTCTCACATATTTCTATACTAACATAGCTGATATAACAATAGGCAACCCACTCGAATTATCTAATTCAATACAAAGCATCTCACCATTATGACATTTTAATTCGATAAGCTTTCGTCTACAATTTACCATAGCATCATGTAGAGTTAGGCAATCCATGCCCAAAATCACATCAAATTCATTGAATGGGAATAACACCAAATTAGCAGAAAACTGTAACCTCAAGTCATCAACGGACAGTTCTTGCAAACATTATCAACTAGCACATACTGGCCTAGGGGGTTCGATACTTTAACCACAAATTCAGTGGACTCAACAAGTAGATTCTTACTAGACACTAAATTTGTAACACATATGAATGGGTCGATCCTAGATCAATCAAAGCAATTACATCAGTATCATAAAGAGAGAAAGTACCAGTAATAACATCTAGTGCAGAAGCATCCTTGCGTGCGTGAATAGCATAAGCCCTAGCTGGTGCTCGTGCCTCAGATCTCACAACAGAGTCTTTCGTTACACCAGGGCTACCACTCACATTTCCTTGATTATAGGGTGGTCTATCTCTCGTAACAGTATTGCTCAGCCTCGTGGCCTGAGCTTTCTCTTTCTCGAATTTCACTGGGCAATCTCTAAGATAGTGGTCAAAAGAACCACATATGAAACACGCTTTGCTTTTCATTTGACACTCACCATAATGTGACTTGTTATAGTGCTTGCACTCGGGTATGATGTTTCTAACACTACCCACACTTGCTACAAATGTAGCTTAGGGTTTAGGACTAAAACGTCTCGTATCTTTATCTCTAGTAGAATGTCCCCCAGAAGCAATAGAACGGTAGCGATGTTCTTTAGATTTCTTCTATGCTGACTGATATGACTTTCTCATCAATCTCTTTCTCGAATCTCTAGCTTCAAATTCATCATGTCTTTTCTCTTTACTCAACTCTTCGGCTTTATGTGCCTGATCAACCAGTACAACAAATTCTTTCAACTCAACCCAGCCTAGACGTTATGACTAAATCTAGTGTGTCACATTAAAATGCTTTTTTGAAAAACTTTTTCATATTAATAAATCTCGCTTGAAAGAGAAAAGCCCCTTTGTTTAATTCTAAAGTCAACTTAACTATTTTTTAACCATTTTAAACCAGCCTTACTTTTAAAAACATGTTTATTGAGGAAGCATTTCAACAATGTTGTGAAAATGTGATGTTATGAAAATAGATATCATTTTGGAAACCCGCACTCTACTTTTAACAAAAATAAATCATAATAGTTAAAAACCCCCAAATTAAAAGCTAGAAAATTAGAGAAAAGGCCTTCTCACATCAAAAACCCAAAGAGAAAGTAATTTAAGTAATATAAAAGAAAATACGAATATTTAAAGCTGTTTGTAGTGTGGCCACCTCTGAGTCCTCCCATACGTCGAATCGCCTACTGAGGATTACCTAAAAAATTTAAAAGAGCCGGGTGAGTTTACAAAAATTCAGTGTGTACAACCCTCATTGATCGTAAAGCATGCGTCACACCAATTTGGGCCTAAGCCCACTACAATAATGGTGGCACTTGGGCCTTAGTCAATAGTAGCCTCAGTTTCCCTGAGCTCATGTGTAATGCCCCAGACCTGGCCTAGACACTATGGCTGAATCTGGTACGTCACATTGAAGTGTTTTAGCAAAAACCTTGTTTTCATTGAAAACCCTTCCTTAAGATATGAAACCTTAGTTAACTTATGAAAACACTCTTTTTAGTTGCGAAAGCTTTGTTTAAAACATTTGATTTAAGAAAACTTATCATTTAAGAATTTAGTTGCGGAAACATAGTAAACATGCTATAATTCAAGAAACCATGTTCAACCTATCATAATTACATCGCATAAAAATAATAATCCAAATAATAACAAAAAGGGGAGGCCTTATTACAATCCAGTCTAAAATCACTTAATAAATTAGAAACTAAATGCTCTTTTTTTTTAGTAGAACAAACAAGTCCAAGTTGTCTTGCTAGCTGGCCACCTAGAGTCCCTCCAGGCATCGAACCTCCTATTGAGCATCACCTGAGAAAAATAAAAGAGGGGGTGAGTTTTTACAAATTCAGTGTGTACATCCCTCGAACAAACATTAAGCATACATCAACCACCATACATCATACATGTAATGCAATGTAGTGCAATCCCATCCTAATAATCCATCTGCTACACGCCAACTCTGTCTGCCGATACACATCAAGTAGGGATATAAATATCGACCCACCCAACCGATACACATCTAGGGTAGCCCGGTTGCGGAACTACCTTCATTTACATATTGGGCTTAAAAGCCGTCGGTGGATCCACGATTGTCAGGAAAACATGCGATCCTCATATATTTCCTCCGTTCCATAATTCCCAACCCATATGCAACCTAAGCAGAATATCATTTGTATGCAGCAGATATGCATGTCACATCCATTAAACTTACATTCAACACATAGGGGTATTTTGGTTATTTTTGCCCTTAGGAGTATTTCGGTAATTTTCCCTTTATTACGGTTTTCACTTACCTTGGCCTATTAACAAATCCAGTGATCTAAGATAAATGAATACTATGCACCAGGTAGGATTCCTGAGAAGAGGAGGCGAGTCATTAAGCCCGCTTAAGTACCAAGCTCTCCCTAGATCCAATCCTAGACATGCATATACCCGTTTCCACACCTTACCCCTATGACTTATCCATGGTCTCAACAATTTAATTAAGTTTCATGTAGTCATCATATACTAAGCCTAAAACCCTACATACATGCATATGGCACACTAGGCCCAATCTCATTTATATGGCCCATTCGACCCAATTCACATTCATATGGCCCATTAGGCCGAATCTCATTTATATGGCCCATCCGAGCCAAATCACATTATATTCATGTTCACATACAAATTTTCTATCATACAGCATCACTTATTAAATTTTGCCTAATATGGGCCTAACAGCCCCTCGGGCCTATTTAGCCCATTCCGGCCCATTTGGCCTATTCACAACCCAAGTCCATGGAATCGCCCATGGGCCTCAGGCAACCTATCGGTCTCCCCCTTATGAGTGTTCGTGCACTCGAAAAACTATCGTAGCCAAACTTTTCGCTTTTCGGCATTTCGGCTTTTCGAAATTCGTCGATCTACTCCTGTGTGTGCAGTGTATGTACACACCTTCGGCTTTATATCAAGCTATCATAGGGTAGAACTACACACCTTATCACCTGGAGTACTAAGTATTCATAATCGCCCGAACCTATATTCAACATTATACTCCATCAGTCACATCCCATTAATTCAAAATAAATCCACTATTTACTGAAGAACAACCTATACTTGCCTTGACTAGAATGATTGGCTGTGATCTGCCTATGTAACTCGAAATATGACATAGTCCCTCCAGGCAGAAAGTCCCGAACGGCTGACACTTTACGTCGCTTAAACTTGGGAGTCTCTATCCCAACTTCTCTACTAGAACCTCCTTTTTCCATCAACTAATACTTAGCTAGCGATCACACTCTTGAATGAGAGGGAGAAAGAGAAATAAATGAAGAAACCATAGGTTAAAGAAAGTATTGGACAGAATAAAGAAAAAAATCAGCTTTTAAGGGTGTAGCAACGAAAGAACTTGGAAATATTTAACAAAAACCGAAGACGATCCAATTCAGTTACTGATTGTGAGATCGTTTGCCAACAAGAAATCAAAACCCCAAAGTGTATGGCTTGAATTTTAGATGAAAAAGAAACAGTTGGCTAAGTTGAATTGGGAAGAGGTTGATTCGATTAAAATAAGAAAGAAAAGATCAAAAGTTTGGTTTAAAGAAAAAAGGAGATGATACGCGACTGAAGTACACATAAACAACAAATGCTCTTACTTGTTCATATGACATACATATATATACTAAAATAAATAAATAAATAAATAAAAATACAAACCTACACTCCCCAATCGACTTAAACTAGTTAAATTCCTTTCAATTTCTCCAATTTTTATCCTCATCATATCCACACTTAATCCTCATCCTTATCTTCTTAATTTTAGCCAACAATTCCAATTTGAATTGCATTCAAATTGCTTCCACCGACTGGCCATCCTTCCCTGCGTTGAGTAGTAAAATTAAATCCCCTTTTTGCACATGGAACGGGTCGAACTCCTGCCTTCCAACTTCCTAACATGTTGTTGGCCACTGCACCACTACCTATCTTGTGCTTACATTCGGTCACAATTAACTATAAGGCTTATATGCCTAAGCCTCAGATCTCTTAAGGAATAAAAATTTAAACTTTGCCAAGCTTAGGATTCGAACCTGCACCCTTTCATATCCATAACATGCTTCTCGCCACTGCACCACAGGCGCTCTTGTGCCATATTCCATCCCTAACTATTTTTAAGGCCTATTAACCCGCAACCAAGTTATCCTAAAAATATTTTCTACCATTCAAATTTGAACCTCCAATCTCTTGGGTGCACTGCAAGTCCCTTGCCACCACGGCACCTACTTTATTTCTATCATTCTTGTAACATCTCGAAATAGGGTCTAAATGGAATAGTGGTTGCGAAACCACAAATCTGAGATAGAAAAGTTTATTTCGATTAATTTTTATAATTTACCGAGTGATTAGATGCATGTGTTAGAGTATTGATAAGAAATTTTATAGATTGCATGTTTAATTTGCCTATTAGGGCTTATTTGCAGAAGTTGCTGTAACAGCCCGATTTAGGGCCTAAACGGAAAGATGGTTTTAGAACCATGAATTTGAAGTCAAAAAATTTATTCTGATTAATTTTTAAGGTTTATTTATTGATTAAAATATTGTGTAAAAATATCGTTAAGTAATTTTACTGATAAAGTGCTTAATTGGACTTTTAGGACTAAATTGCACAAGTTGCAAAATATATGTTCTAATTCATAAGTACTTGATTGAAATGGGGGTTTAAAGAGGAGGTCCTTAAATGGTAATTAGACCATTATATTTCGTTTGGATAAAAATGGACATGAATAGGACAAAATTTTAAAGAAAGGCCTTAAGGGCATTTTAGTCATTTGGTAATTAAAAGAAATAAAAAGGGAAAATAAAGCCAAAATTGACTCATCTTTTTCATGGAGGCCAAAATTAGCATGGGGGAAGCCATGGCTAGGGTTTTCAAGCATTCCAAGCTTAATAATCCTGGAAAACGAGATTTCAATCTAGAATAGGAGAAAAATCGAAAATCGGGAAAGTTGGTAAAATGGCCATTTTAGTATCGAGGTAAGTTCATATGTATAATAAGCATTAATTTATGCATGTTTCAATGTAAAATTGATATATTTACAATGATTGCCGAGGTGTTGAAAGTAAGTATAATTATGATGATTTAAATGTTCAATATTAATTCGACATGGAAATGAGAAAGTATGTAAGTTTGTATGTAAATAATACATTATCTTTATTATGTTTTTGTATTTCAGCATATTTTATGTATTGTAGCTGATTTTTGAATCATAATTGACTATTGAAAGTATGGAATCAAGTATTAGAAAGAGAGAGAAATCTCGGTTGAACGTTCGGAAAGATTAGATGATACAGATGGTGTAATACCCCAAACCCGGCCTAGACGTTATGATCGGATCCGACGTGCCACATCAAAACGTTAAAACATTTTTTCATTCTAAGTCTAGGAAATCATACTTGATGTTCAAAGGATTAATTCATTGAGGGTTAAAGTGAATGGAAGCTGCGCACCAGGTAGGAAACTGGAAAAAGGAGGTGAGTCCATCGGACTGCTTAAGTACCAAGCTCTTTCAGATCCAATCCTAGACATGCACACCGCCATTGCCACACTCTAACATCGCGTATATTTTTAGGTTACCATTGAAATTATGTCTATTTTAGAATAAAACGTATTTAAGTTTGCAAAACGTTATCATAGCAGAAGCCTTGTTTGTAATCGTGTTACTTCGAAATCAGTTTATGTTTTTGGAAAACGAACCCTAGATCTAGCCCATTTTGATAGTTAATATAATTTAAGGTCATCATGATAAGTTATAAATCGAAACCCAATTAAAAATAATCATAAGCGACCTTATTACATAAAAAAACCCAAATCATCAAAGAAAGAAAATTGAAGTCCAAATCACTAGAAGAAATCCATATTGCAGAATGAGTGGCCACTCCGAATCCCTCGCAGCTCCAAGTCCACTATGGCTGGGGATTACCTGCATGGATGAAAATAGGGGATGAGTTTGGGGAAACTCAGTGTGTAAAATTAACCCAACCATAGCCCATATCAGCTCAAACCACAGAAACAGAATAAATTGGCCTTAGCCCAGAACAGAATACAGAATTAAGCCCATAGGCCCATAACAGATCAGATCAGATATTTCATGTATATGCAAAACCCAACACATAACCAACCACATACACCCCCTTACCAACCTTTCACCATGTGGGGAGACTGCTCGACCCACCCAACCGCTACACGCCACAGAATTATGCAGCATGGCTGCCAGAACAGATAATGTGACAGAGTCAGCAGATGCAGATAATCGTGGCAGAGCCACCAGATCAGATAATTGTGGCATAGCCACCAGGACGCTTCCTCCAAAATATAACCCATGTCCCCATGCAACAAATATTCATTCATGGCATATATCATATAGATTGAAATCAACATGCTTCTCAGACAAAATTAACCCTAGGGGCATATTGGTCATTTACACCTAGGGGTATCATGGTAATTTTCCATACATAAGGGTATTGTAGTGATTTAGCTACTTCTAGGGTTTTCATGTATATCCTATCCATTTACGTACTATCAGAATACTTACCGCGCATACTTACCAAATTGAGCCCGTTGGCCCATGAACCCGATTTTTAGCCCATTAAGCCCACATTATCAAAATGTACAAAATCACACGTACTGCAGTTTATTACCTTCAGAATACCAAACATGAAAACCCAACTATCTTACGAGCATTCGCACACTCGCACATTCCCAAAATACCAACTTTTTGGCATTTCGGCTTTTCGGCTTTTGCCGATCTAGTCTATGAGAGGGTGTCAGTTACACACCTGTTTTGTGACGATTCGTTGTCGAGATCTACGCACGAACTGCCCACAATTAAATCACTAACATATTACTCTAGATATCGAATTAATACTGAGTAAATAGCCCCTTATCATATTCGGCCAAACATGCTTAGAACCTTCTTGCTCTTACCTTGTTGCCGAACTATGTCTTAAATCCAAAGATCTGATCGTTCAACTTGTCCAAGCCCTTGATCAGCAGCCTCTAAATCACACCATTTACCAAAGCAGAACAGTTATTACAACCCCTTAGGGCTACAAGTCCAAATCGACAGCCTCCCTAACATTTAGGGATTCCTGCCTTTCCTAAAATACGAAAGAAAGACTATGTTTTGAAACTACTTACCACCGATTCCTTCGACCAATGTTTCCAATTGATGCCTACTTAAATCCAATGCCGCTCTACCCTCAAACGATCACCAAATTCAAGCCTTCAGTGTTCTCAATATTCGGCTACGTCCCTATGAAAGTGGGGTTTTCGACTTTTTTGCAACTAGAAAAAGATGAATAAATAGGGTTTTACTGTGGTCTTGTCGACAAAAACTTGAAGTTTAAAGGAGGAAAGAATCGGCCAAAGATGATTGTAACACCCTGTACCCGAGACCGTTGCCGGAGTCGGACACGAGATGCTAACAGACTTAATTCATTTATTATCACGGTCCATTTTAAAAATTTCCAGACAAGCTGGCTAACTGCGTCACTGTCACCTTAAAAATCATATCTTGAGTTCCAAAACTCGAAAACCAGTTTCGTAAATTTTTCCTGAAACTAGACTCATATATCCATCTACAAATTGTTTTCTATAATTTTTTGTCAAGCAAATTAGTACAGTTTATTAGTTAAAGTCTCCCCTGTTTTAGGGTTCGACTACTCTGACCTTCATGCATTACGACTTAGATATCTCCTTGTACAGGGCTTCAATAGTTATGCCGTTTGTTTCTAAAGAAACTAGACTCGAAAAGGAATCTGTACATATAGGGCATGACTTCTAATTATCTCTGGTTAATTTATAGTGAATTTCCAAAGTCGAAACTTGAGATCCAGAAATCGCTCTGGCCCTGTTTCACGAAAACTTAAACATCTCATAAAATACGGCTCATATGATCATTTCATTACTTTCATATGAAAATAGATTCATCAAGGTTCGATTACATAATTTATTCACTATTTAATTCCATTCCTACTATTTTTAGTGATTTTTTCAAATCCACACCACTGCTGCTGTCAGCATCTGTTTTTAAGGTAAACTTTACCTATTTCATGGTTTTCCATGAATCAACTAGAATTTGTCATACAAAGCACCAAAATGATCATGATTAACCATTCCAATGGCTAATCGTTACCAAACATTTCCATACCTCTCAATGAACAACATACAAAACGATTATAATGCTATGCTCAAAGTATATATAAGCCATTTTCGCATGGCTATCCAAATTTATACAAAACCAAAGGGTACATGACCAACAACAAAAAGGGTAGTCCTATACATGCCATTTTCAGAGTTCAACCAAAAGTGTACCAAAAGGGCTTTGATAGTGTGGTCGACTTCGACTTTGACACTCCCGAGTCCGATAGCTGACGAACCAAAATCTATAAAACAGAGATTTATAGAACGGAATAAGCATTTAATGCTTAGTAAGTTTTGAGCAATGAAATTAGGCACAATTGAAGTATAGCATTTGTGACACCCCTAAAGTGACCCTAGTCGGAAAGCGGTTTCAGGACCGCTAAACCGAGTCACCAAATTATTTGAATGTGATATTTATTGTCTAAAATATGTGATTATGAAGGTGTGAAAGTTTTAGGCTTCGATTTAGTAAATTGCATGTGAATTTAGTCAAAAGGACTTATGGGTGACATTTTTGAAATGTGATAGGCTAATCTACAAGGACCTAATAGTGCATGTAATCAAAAGGGAGGACTTGCATGTCAATTTCCCCCCTAATATGTAGTGGCCGGCCATGAGCATGGGTGGACAAGATGTTATGGCTAAAAACATGTCATAAACATGTTGGGGTAGTGCATTATGTAAGGATTAATAAAATAAAGAGCATGGGTGGACAAGATATTATGGCTAAAAACATGTCATAAACATGTTGGGGTAGTGCATTATGTAAGGATTAATAAAATAAAGGGCATGGGCAATAAAATATTAGTGTTAGTAGGATGAGAAACAAAAAAAAAGAAAAGAAAGGATGTGTGTGATTGTCCCCCCCCCATTGCCGTGAGTGAAGAAAAGAAAAAAAAGAAAATTTGTTCATCCTCTTTCATTTCTTTTGGCCGAAAATTCTAAGGAAGAAGGAAGGAGTTCTTGCTTCATGTTTGGTTTGGAAGAGGATTAGGAGGAGGTTTGGCCATACTTGTATCTAGATTAAGCTCAAGATCTTAGAGGACCAAAGTTGGATAAAGGAAAGAAAAAAAGTGATCGAATAGCCGCCGAAATCGTTCGACAACATCCGAGGTAAGTTTTAAGTGATTAAACGTTGAGTAAATTCAATCATAATAGGACATAATGAGTTGATTTAATAAGATATGATGTGGCCATGATATGTCTTAAACTCAAATGGTAAGTTCATATGTGTTTGGACTTGGAAATTTAAGAGCAAATTGTAATAATTTGCTTTGGACAGCAGCAGTAACATGATTTTAGAAAATCACTATAAATTGTTGGTGTGGAATTATAGGCTGAATAAATATGTAATCAAGGCTTAATTAGTCTAGTTTCTTATAAAAGAGACCTTGTGAGCAAAGAAATTTCCTATAAAGAGATATTTAAAGTTGTGTGAGACGGTGTCAGAATGACTCCGAAATCCCCTGTTCTGTTTTTAGAAAATCATTATAAATTGTACAAAAATGGTTATAAGATAAAATTTATATGCTTAGACTCCTTAATGAGTCTAGTTTCAAATGAAATCAAATACAATACATTTTGAATTCTTTAAAATGAGAAATTTGATTCGTAGTGAAGAGTGGTCAGATTAGTCAAACAGTGAAACAGGGGAAATTTTAAGAAAAATCTGGTATTGATTGGCCAAACCTAAAATTCTGGAAATTTTATGGATGGAAGATATACGAGTCTATATTCAGGAAAAATTAACGGCAAGTGATTTGGAGTTTTGTAGCTCCGGTTATAAATAATTTAGTGACCATTGCTCAGGAATACAGCTCGTAGTGAATATGTGATTTTGTTGTAAACATGGATAAAACTTGTTTTAGTTGCTCATAAGCTATTGATTAAACCCATACTTGAATTCTAAATCGTGATATTGTAAGCTTATGAGTATTCGAATATGAAATGATAGTATGGCGTAAAATTGAATTATTCATTGGAAAGTGATGGATGTAGATTCGGCCAAGACCAAGTCTGTACATGATAGTATATGTGGTATGTGAAGTATATTTGAATAAATGTGAAAGTGTATATATGTGATAAGGCCTAATGGCCAATGTGATGAATGTGAAAGTGTATATATATGTGATAAGGCCTAATGGCCGATGTGATGAATGTGAAAGTGTATATATATGTGATAAGGCCTAATAGCCGATGTGATGAATGTGAAAGTGTATATATGTGATAAGGCCTAATGGCCGATGTGATGAATGTGAAAGTGTATATATATGTGATAAGGCCTAATAGCCGATGTGATGAATGTGAAAGTGTATATATGTGATAAGGCCTAATGGCCGATGTGATGAATGTGAAAGTGTATATATATGTGATAAGGCCTAATGGCCGATGTGATGAATGTGAAACTGTATATATGTGATAAGGCTGAATGGCCAATGTGATGAATGTGAAAGTGTATATATATGTGATAAGGCCGAATGGCCAATGTGATGAATGTGAACATGCATATATGAGATAAGGCCGAATGGCCAATGTGATGAATGTGAACATGTGTATGTGTGATAAGGCCGAATGGCCAATGTGAACATGTGTATGTGTGATAAGGCCGAATGGCCAATGTGATGAATGTGAACATGCATATATGAGATAAGGCCGAATGGCCAATGTGATGAATGTGAAAGTGTATATATATGTGATAAGGCCTAATGGCCGATGTGATGAATGTGAAAGTGTATATATATGTGATAAGGCCTAATAGCCGATGTGATGAATGTGAAAGTGTATATATGTGATAAGGCCTAATGGCCGATGTGATGAATGTGAAAGTGTATATATATGTGATAAGGCCTAATAGCCGATGTGATGAATGTGAAAGTGTATATATGTGATAAGGCCTAATGGCCGATGTGATGAATGTGAAAGTGTATATATATGTGATAAGGCCTAATGGCCGATGTGATGAATGTGAAAGTGTATATATGTGATAAGGCCGAATGGCCAATGTGATGAATGTGAAAGTGTATATATATGTGATAAGGCTGAATGGCCAATGTGATGAATGTGAACATGTGTATGTGTGATAAGGCCGAATGGCCAATGTGATGAATGTGAACATGCATATATGAGATAAGGCCGAATGGCCAATGTGATGAATGTGAACATGTGTATGTGTGATAAGGCCGAATGGCCAATGTGATGAATGTGAACATGTGTATGTGTGATAAGGCCGAATGGCCAATGTGATGAATGTGAACATGCATATATGAGATAAGGCCGAATGGCCAATGTGATGAATGTGAAAGTGTATATATATGTGATAAGGCCTAATGGCCGATGTGATGAATGTGAAAGTGTATATATATGTGATAAGGCCTAATAGCCGATGTGATGAATGTGAAAGTGTATATATTTGATAAGGCCTAATGGCCGATGTGATGAATGTGAAAGTGTATATATATGTGATAAGGCCTAATGGCCGATGTGATGAATGTGAAAGTGTATATATGTGATAAGGCCGAATGGCCAATGTGATGAATGTGAAAGTGTATATATATGTGATAAGGCCGAATGGCCAATGTGATGAATGTGAACATGTGTATGTGTGATAAGGCCGAATGGCCAATGTGATGAATGTGAACATGCATATATGAGATAAGGCCGAATGGCCAATGTGATGAATGTGAACATGTGTATGTGTGATAAGGCCGAATGGCCAATGTGATGAATGTGAACATGTGTATGTGTGATAAGGCCGAATGGCCAATGTGATGAATGTGAACATGCATATATGAGATAAGGCCGAATGGCCAATGTGATGAATGTGAAAGTGTATATATGTGATAAGGCCGAATGGCCAATGTGATGGATGTGGAAGTGTATAAATGTGATAAGTCCCGAAGGGCAATTGTGTCAGTACTATTTCTGGGTTAAAACCCCGCAGGCTTTATGCGAGAATATTATCCTGATTAATGTCCGTAGGCTTCGTGCTCGTACTATATCCGAGCTTTAAAGACCCGACGGCTAAATGCTAGGATTCAAGTAAGACTTTGATATTGAGTATCTGCATTAAGTTACCATCAAATAAGTATTATGTATTCAAGATGTTCAGGTACGTATTACTTACTCATCGGTGGAGTGATTTCGAGGTGAATTATCAGTATCAAAGAGGTAGGTAAATGTGATTAATATTATAACTCCAAATGTGAGAATGATCTAATTGGTAATGGTATGTTTGTATAATACAGTATGCGATGAAATATTCTTATGTATTAGTGCATATTCTGCCCAAAAGCCTTATGATCTGAGTATGGGTTGGGTTGAGCTAGATGTGCCAGTACAAGGTAAGGATTATGATTTGTAAGCTTACATATATGTGATAAGGAATATGTTGGTTCTTTATGTGCCTATGGTAATTTAGTACTTGTCATGTTGAAATACTTAAAAGTATGGATGTGATTATGAACAAGTGGAAAGGATTATTGAAAGTTGAAAATCGATGAAGAATGTGCTTTGGAAATATTTGACCATCTAGGTCATTATTATTCGAAAGTATATATGTGGCAGCCAAGTGTTGCGTTTAATGATATTATAGATCGAGATGAAGCTCTAGATTAACTTCATCAAACAGTTGAAATGAATGACCAATGATAGTGATTGAGAACACTTTGTTTTGCTTAAAACTTACTAAGCATTAAATGCTTACTCCGTTCTTTGAATCTCTGTTTTATAGATTTTGGTTCGTCAGCTATCGGACTCGGGATTATTGAAGTCGAAGTCGCCCACACTATCAAAACCCTTTTGGTACACTTTTGGTTGAACTCTGAAAATGGCATGTATAGGACTACCCTTTTGTTGTTGGTCATATACCCTTCGGTTTTGTATAATTTTGGATAGCCATGCGAAAATGGCTTATATATGTTTGAGCATAATGTTATAATCATTTGGTATGGATATGGTTATTGAGAGGTGTGGATATGCTTAACAAGGATTGGCCATGGGAATGGTTAATCACTATCATAATTTGTGCTATTTATGCTAAAAGGGCTAGTTGAATCATGGAAACTATGAAATAGGTAAAGTCTACCTTAAAGGCAGATGCTGACAGCAGCAGTGATGTAGATTTGGAAAATCACTAAAAATAGTAGGAATGGAATTAAATAGTGAATAAATTATTTAAATGAACCTTGATGAATCCACTTTCATATGGAAGAAATGAAACGGTCATATGAGTGGTATGTTAAGAGATAATTAGGTTTTCGTGAAACAGGGACAGAACAGTTTCTGGATTCCCTGTTCCGAGTTTGGAAATTCATTATAAATTAACCAGAGATAATTAGGAGTCATGCGATATATGTATAGATTTCTCTCTGAGTTTAGTTTCTATATAAACAAACGACATCAGTATTGAAGCCCTGTACAGGGAGATATCCAAATTGTAATGCATGAAGGTCAGTGTAGTCGCACCCTATAACAGGGGAGACTTTAACTAATAAACTCTACTAATTTGCCCAACCAAAAATTCTAGAAAAAAATATGTAGATGGACATATGAGTTTAGTTTCAGGTAAAAATCACGAAACTGATTTTCGAGTTGTGAAACACAAGATATGATTTTTAAGGTGACAGCGACACAGTTAGCCAGCTGTCTGGAAATTTTTAAAATGGACTGCGACAGTAAGCGAATTTAGTCTGTGAACCCCTCGTGTCCGACTCCGGCAACGGTCTCGGGTACGGGGCGTTACAGCATTCATATGACTAAACGGATAATTCATATACACATATTCTCAAAATCATTCCTACTTCACATTTCCAACCCTTATATTCATACATAAGGGGATCAACTTAACCAAAGGCCGGAAGCTTATTAATCGACTGAGCGAATAATATTTAAAAGGAATCAACTATTCCAATGCATATACAAAACATACCTCATCATTGGGATTTTACGAGCGTATTAATTGAAATTATTACAGCAAGATCGCTCATTCCCCAACCAAGTACCTTCGGGATTTAGCCGGACATAGCTACTCGCTCAAATGCCTTCGGGACTTAGCCCGGTTATAGTAACTCGCACAAATGCCTTCGGGACTTAGCCCGGATATAGTAACTCGCACAAATGCCTTCGGGACTTAGCCCGGATATAGTAACTCGCACAAATACCTTCGGGACTTAGCCCGGAATTAGTCACTAGCACAAATGCCTTCGGGACTTAGCCCGGTTATTAGTCACTAGCACAAATGCCTTCAGGACTTAGCCCGGTTATCATCCGAATATTCATGCACATATCCATAAATCATGACACATCTATATTTCATTTTCATAATTAGAATTCAAACACAAGTCACTTATCAAGCATTACCATTTTCGGCTCAATAGCCACATACAAGAGCATGATTGTGATTTGCTTATAACATGATCTAATTGAACCATAATCTAAGTTCCATTACTCAAAAACTTACCTCGGATGTTGTCGAACGATTTCGACGGCTATTCGATCACTTTTTCCTTCCCTTTATCGGATTTAGTTCCCCTTTGCTCTTGAGCTTAATTTAACAAATAAATTGATTTAATCATTTGAACATCAAAAAGAGAAACTCAAGGTACTTAGCCCATATATACATTAGACATTAGAGTCACATATATATGAAATCATGAATCAAACTCAACATATTAGCCCACACTCTCTTTTAGCTGATTATCTAAGCCAAGATAAAAGCATCAATATGCTTGCCTCTAACCGAATACATGCAACACCAATCTATCTCATGTGGCCGAATATGCATGTCTATGTTGAGGCCAATTATATACTTAATACATTCTACAAATATGGTTACTTGTATTGACTAAATACCATTTTGTTTCAAGTTCAAAACTCGGCTAATACCATATATACACTAGTAATCACATACTAACATTTGCACTTCACCTTAATAGCTAGCTTAGCAAACCTTAATTTAACATATAATTGTTCATAACACAATTAAAGCATCCTCTCCATTCCATCGATTCAAAACACATACATTACTCAATAATGTTCAAAATCATATTCGGCCTTAGTACACCCTTGTTAGCCGATTTTTCTTCATTTAGCAACTAGTGCACATATGTGCTCATTTGCTAGACTCTACTTCACCTAACTACCCTTTCTCATCCAAATAACATGAACAACATTTACTCTTGACATCAAGCATTCTTTAATTCGGCTATTACTAGTATGAGCTTTAACCATTCATATTTTTAGAAAGACCAAGTTCTTTCCTCAATACATTCATCATCAAGATTCAAGTAAAACAATCAAAATTCCTTCCCTTATAACCATAGCCGAAGGCTCTATTCACCCATCCATAGTGGAAATTTTTGCATGGGCTAAGCAAGAACCATGATAATTTACCTAAAACAAGTAATTATTTCACAATTTCAACACAATATACTAACCTTCCTAAGGATTCAAGTGACAGAAATTCTTCCCCTCCTTTGTTTCTTCTATTCGGCCAATTTGAACAACAAAGAAAGAACTTTGTTTTTCCTCCTCTTTCTCTAGTCACGGCAATGGGGAGTAAGGGGGAGACAACTTTGGTTTCTCCTCCCACTCACCTCATGTTTTATCATTCTTAATTCACTATTTTATTTTCTAAACCCATGATGCTAATAGAAAATTCATATTATCATCTATGACCCATCCATGGCCGGCCACTACTCATAATAAATGGATTATTTGACATGCAAACCCTTCATTCTTATAACATGTATTAATTGATCCTTATAGATTAAACTATCACATTTTAAAAGTGTCATACATAAGTCCTATTAGCTGAATTCACATGAAATCGACTATATCGAAGCTTAAAACTTCCACACATTCATATTCACACATTTTAGACAATAAATATAATATTCAAATACTTCAGTGATTCGGTTTAGCGGTCCCGAAATCGCTTTCCGACTAGGGTCAAATTAGGGCTGTCACAATGATAAGCAAAATAAGAGAATTTTGCTAGGAAAAATCGGCACAGAAGAAAGTGTAGCTTTCAGGATTTCAGCTTTTTATGGCCAAAGGCTATGAAGGTTTTGAAACGTCTGAAGGGAAGGATGGAGATGAACAAGAGGTTAGAAGGGTTCGGCTATGAAGGAGAAAGGAGAATAAGAAAAAGGTTGATGAAGAGGGGAGAAAAATGAAGAGGGAAATGGTTAGCAAACGGCCCAACTTCCCCTTAATGCCGAATTTATATTGACCTTAACCCTAGCCGAATTTTGCCCCCCTAAAGCTCCCCTTGGCCGACCAACTCTTGCCCCTCAAGAGTCCATTATTCAGCCAACACTGCTCTCCCTACTCAGCTCCTAAATTCTCTCCCTTATCCCCTCCTTACTCAATCTCCTGAGCAACTCCAACTCTTCCTAACAGTCTTTCACTTCAGTTCCACTACTTACCTTTTCCATTCATAAAAATTAATCCCTTATCTACTGTCATTGTGACTTGAACCTGGGTCCTCCTAATCATCCACACAACACTTATAGCATTCCCAGTGGCGTCACTTAGCCACTTTACCACATGCTTCCTTGTGATTTATTTTACACAATTAATACCTAAAAGCCCAATTAACCAGAACCCCTTTTTCTTATAGAATTAAAATTAATTAAAACTATCGGGTTTTACCTTAAGCTTGGGCCTTCTAGAGGCCCACTAACGTACTTAATCCTACGACAAACAAACAGGACACAGAAGTTTTAAATTTTTCCAACATTTTTTAAATTCCCAAAAATTGGGGCGTTACAGATGGTATGTAGCTAGGTCACATGTATGGTGTTGAGTGCACATCATGTGTACAAGAGAGCTACGAGACATTATGATGTAGTTAGGTCGCATGGGTGATACTATGTATACACCATGTAGACAAGAGAGCTACGGGATATATGTAGCTAGGTCGCATGCGTGGTTCCAGGTGAAGGACACCATGTAGACAAGAGAGCTACGAGATAAACTGGCTAAGTCACATGGGTCGTACTAAGTGTTCACCATGTGTACAAGAGAGCCAAAATTATGTGTACAATCGAGCTAGGTCACATGAGTGGTGCTAAGTGAAGGCCACTATGTGTACAAGAGAGCTTCGATTTTAAAGGTGGCAGTGTATGATACCATTGCGTATCTGTTATTATTCCGAAGCGTTCAATTGGGAAATTGATTAAATGAAATTGTGTATTACTTTTTGATGATAAGTGTAAGTATATATGTGTGTAACTTATGAGAAATATGCTCGATATGTGATTGGAAATTGGAAAGATTGTTATGGGAAAGTGATGAATACAATTGAAGTGTAAAAGATCAAAATTGACAATAAAATTGTTCTGAATAGTTGCCGTGATGTGAATCTAAAAATTTACCAAAAATAGTAGAAATTGAATCAAAGACTGAATGAGATATCAAATTAGAGCTTAATGAGTCTATTTTCATATAACAGAAATAGAGAAAGCAAAGGAAATCTATATTATGAGATATTTAAGTTTTTGAGAGACTGGTTCAGAATGACTACGTGATCCCCTATTCTGACTTGGAAAAATCATTAAAATTTGTACAAAACTAATTATGGGATATAATTTATATACATGAAATCCTTAATGAGACTAGTTTTAAATTAAATAAACTATAACATCCTTTTAGTTTGGTACGAGGATAAAATTGATTTGTAGTGAAGAGTGGTTAGAATAGTTGAGAAGTGAAATAGGGGTAACTTCAATGAATAAACTGTACTAATTTGATAGATCAAAAAATTTTGAAAATTTTATGGTAAGAATTTATGTGAATTTAGTTTCAAGGAAAATTAATGGTTTGTAATTTGGAGTTCTGTAGCTCTAGAAATAAATAATTTAGTTGCTAGTACTCTGCTAGATAGCTTATTTTGAACCTGTTTATGATTGTAATAGTGAAAGTATGTGTGTTTGTGATGGTAATATTCCGGGAACATATTGTGAATTTTTTTAAAGTATGATAATGTATTGTTTATTAATATTTACATACTTACTTACTAAGCAATAATGCTTACTCCCTTCCATTCCTTTTTACTATAGTGTCGCAGATGTTAGCTCGAGTTGGAGGTCGCCAGAGGTTAAATCACACTATCAAACTATTGATCAATATATAAAGGTTTTAAAGTATTTTAAGTCTTTGGCATGTATGGAGACTCATTTAATTGTTATTAAGTTGCTAGGAATTGGCTTAAAATACTGACCTATGTTATTTGAAGGTCTCTATTGTAAAAAGTCATTTAATGTAGATAGTCTTGATTATGTTATTAATTATGAATCAGTTTTTATACAATGATTAGTGATTAAGTTCGGTAATGCCTCGTACCCTATTCCGGCCTCAAACACGGGTAAGGGGTGTTACAATTCTTCCTCCCCAAATATTTATAAAGTCTTTCTGCTGACCTCCAGGTTGTCTAAAAAAGCCCACAACATTTGCTCATGCCATGACTTGAGCCCAGCACCTCTCCTTACTCCCAACGCCATCATACCATTGGGCCAAGCGCATCCTTTGTGTCAAATTTCCACCAGACACATTTATAAGGCCTAAACGCTAGCTCCCCTACTACTCATGTGCACAATAAAAATTTTCGCCAAGTCCAGCACTCGAACCCTGGACTTCCTGCTCGCGACCAACACCTCTTGCCACTAGGCCAAGCGTTTCCTTGTGTCAGATTTTACCAGGCCTTATTAATAAGCCTTCCACCTAATGCTTAGGGCCTTTTTGAAAAAAAAAATGCAAAATTTTGCTAAAGTCCTGGATCGGACCAAGGATTTTTCCTACACTACCAACCCTTCCTAAATCACTTAATAATTAGACTAAACATGCAATTATTAAACACATCACATTTATTTAAGCTGCCTTCTAACCGATCCCAAACTCAAAGCCCATTACTTCTACGTCCAAAATTCAGGGTGTGACAATTCACCCTTCCTAAAAAAATTTCGTCCTCAAAATTTCTAAATAACAGGGTAGTCGTGCATCGACTATCCCACTACGCTATCGCAGCACACTCTGATCCTAACAATTTTAATACATATCCAAAACATCGACCTATCGCAAACATTCTCAAACATACACAAAATAAGTATCAAATTTAGATTCAAGTGTTTTAATACAATCTGATATCTAGGGAAATCCTATTGAATATAAACAATTAATAGCTAAGACATATTGTAGTATAATAGTTCGACATAATTCATTAGTAAGAGAACTTACTTGGCTCGACATCGGAGACCCGGTGTGCCACAATAGAATCTTTCAAAACCACCTCAGTATCATTTGTAAAAAATTTTGAAGGCCCAAAAACAAAGCCCATTTTACAACCCGATTTTGAAACTTGGCTCTGATACCACTAAATGTAACACCCCAGACCAGGCCCGGACGCTATGGCCGAATCTAGCACATCACATTGAAGTGTTTTAGCGAAAATCTTGTTTTCATTGAAAACCCTTCCTTAAGATATGAAACCTTAGTTAACTTATGAAAACACTTTTTTCATTTGCAAAAGCTTTGTTTAAAACATTTGATTTAATTATTATAAAATATCATAATACAAGTAATAGTGATGTATTACTTACATATAAACTTACATCTCATTTAATATCAAGGCAATAACATTAAATTACACATTGCCTTATTAAAAATCATATGAACTTACAATTTCTCATAATATCCGTAATCATAGAAATCACATTTATGTATGATAATTCAATGCACTTCATGTACCATAGACATATTTTTAAATCAGTTCATAAACTGGGCACCATAAATATTTAATTTAACATAATTCAATTAATTCACTAAATTTAACTTTCAAATATAAATTACAGCATTATTGCTGTATTATTATCATACCAACACTTACATACTTTCAACACCTCAAAAATCATAGTAAATATATCAATTTTACATGGAAAAATGCATAAATTAATGCTTATTATACATATGAACTTACCTCGATACTAAAACGACCATTTTACCAACTTTCCCAATTTTTGATTTTTCTCTCATTCTAGGTTCAAATCTCATTTTCCGGGATCTAAAACATCATATTTTACTTATTTAATTAATGTACTATTCAAAACAGTCCTTAACTCAAACTTTGGAAAAATTACAATTTTGCCCCTAAACTTTTGCATATTTACACTTTTGTCCCTAGGCTCAGGAATTAAACTTAATCCCTTATTCTTATGTTTTATGACATGCTGATCACTTTTCCGTTCTATGGCAACATCAAATTCTCACTCTAACATATACTTATGACTATTAGGTATTTTTACCGATTAAGCCCTTTTGCTCGTTTTCACTTAAAATTGAGTAGCACAAGTTGTCTAACATAATTTAAAATCTCATATTGTATCATAAAACACCAGAATACACAAATTTCACCTATGGGTATTTTTCCAAATATGAACCCTAGGTTGAATTATTGCTAGCATAAGCTAAATCAAGTTACCGGGACTTAAAAACGTAAAGAACTTGAAAAACGGGGTTAGAACGGACTTACTATTGAGCTTGGAAAGCTTGAAAACCCTAGCCATGGAGTCTCCCTTGGTATACACGTCCATGGTGAAGAAGATGAGCAAAATTGGCTTTTAATTTTGAATTTTAATTCATTTTACCCCTAAATGACCAAAATGCCCTTACTACTAAACTTTCCAAAAATTCCATCCATGTCCAATTTTTGTCCATAACTTAGAAATTGGTCAAATTGCTATTTAAGACCTAATTAATATTTCAAAGCAATTTCATACTAGAAACTTCTAGAATGCAAGGTTTGCAACTTATTCAATTTAGTCCCTAACTTCAAATTAAGCACTTTATGCATAGAATTTCTTCATGAAATTTTCACATAATCATGCAATCATATCATAGACCTCAAAATAATCATAAAATAATTATTTATATCTCAGATTTTTTTTGGTCCCGAGACCTCTTTCCAACTAGACCCAATTTTGGGCTATTACATGATAACTACTTGAGATAAGGTAAGTAAGTACTTTGAATATTTGTTATAAATCATGTACGATGCAAATGAAGAAGATATGTGTATGTGGTATGTGTATTCGGCTTGTGAATGAATAACTTGTGTATCCTTGTAATGTTTCTTTAATATGTGCATATATGATTTGGTATATTCAACCATATAGGTAATATAAATATATGTGATGTTATACTATGATTCTTGATCTTGCGCATATGAGTAAATCTATGTATGGTTTATTATGACTATTTGGTTTGGAAGTCGATTAATAATATGATAAAATGACTATATGAGTATTTAGCCTAGGTGGGTGATTGTCTATGAAAATGTATTAATTATGAAATTTGTAGGTTTGAGGTCAAGCATGGTAATGTTAATGAAATTTGTTTAATTAATATGAGTTGACTATATTATTGAGTTGTTTATTTTCTTATGACTTACTAAGCTAAGATAGCTTACTATGTGTATATTTGCTTCTGTTTTATAGACTTTGGATGCAAGTTACGAGCTCGGGGATTGTCAGTAAAGTCTATCACACTATGCACTCTTTTTGACATCTTTATGAGTGAACTATCAAACCTATGGCATGTATAGACTGGATTATCTTTTGAAATGTTGGATTTCAATTCTGTATAATTTGAGCCATGCAAAAATGGTTTAATTTCCATGTTTGATTTCAGTTATGTTTGTTTATGGTTTGAGTTTATTTTGGCTATGGTATTTTATGCTATGGATAAATAATACTGGTGATATGTGTTTCGTTGTGCATTGAAGTTAGTTAATGACTTTGGATGAGGTATGAAAGAATCGACCATAAGTATGTTTGGTTGGTCTGGATGTGTTTCATTCTAAGAGAAAATGTATATATGTGATTTTTTCGTATTATGCTTAGTCCTGATCTAATATGTTCTTAGTTATAATGTTTAATGAGTTTAGTTTTGATAATATGGTGATGGAAATTTTGGATGTGAATGTGGCTTTAAATAATATGATTCGACTATGCAAGGTATTAAGTAAGGAAAAATGTTCCATGATTGTTTTAGTCAATTGTTTTGTTATGAATTCAAATGTTAAGTGTGGCCTTGAGATTTTAGGGTAAGTGCGCATTATAGATAAAAGCATAAATAGCATGTTCAGTCATGTTATATTGTACTAAGTTGCATGGGTGATTGCTTGTTAAATTATGTAATAAGATTTCATTTGGTTTTATTATGAGTTTGTGCAGAAGTTGTTATTTGTGTCCGAAAATGGTTTAAGCTAAAATGATGTAATGTACTTGAGCTCAATGTAACATATTGTATCTCTTGTATGTCAGTCATTTATTAAATCGTAAATACTATTTGATATAATGCTTTATCTGAATATGCTTAGATGCTTTTATTCATGTATACATATGTCATGACATAGGATTTCGGTATTGAGTTAATGCCGGGGATGACTCTGATACCGATAGCTCCGTACAGAATAGCACCTACTGAATTAAAAGAATTGAAAGCTCAATTGCAGGAGTTGACAGATAAAGGTTTCGCATGACTGAGTTTCTCTCCTTGGGGTGCACCAGTTTTTTTTGTAAAAAAGAAAGACAGAACTATGAGAACGTGCATCGATTATAGATAGCTTAATAAGGTGACTATAAAGAATAAATACCCATTGCCACGAATTGATGATTTGTTTGATCAACTAAAAGGGGCTAAAGTGTTTTCGAAGATAGATTTGAGATCAGGCTATTATCAGTTACGAGTTAAAGACTCTGATGTGCCAAATACTACTTTCTGAATGAGGTACGGACACTATGGGTTTTTGGTTATGCCATTCGGACTTACCAATGCACCTGCAATCTTCATGGATTTGATGAATCGGATCTTCAAACAGTATCTAGATCAGTTTGTGGTTATGTTCATAGATGACATTTCGATCTACTCTCGTGACGAAACAAAACATGTCGAACATTTGAGACTTGTGTTACAGACTTTATGAGAGAAACAGTTGTATGAAAGTTCAGTAAATGTGAGTTCTTGTTGAATGAAGTCAGTTTTTTAGGCCATGTTGTATCAGCATCAGGTATTCGGATTGATCCGAGTAAAATTTCAGCTATACTTGATTGGAAACCTCCGAAAAATGTTTCTGAAGTTTGAAGCTTTCTGGGACTTGCTGGTTATTATAGACGGTTCGTGAAAGGTTTCTCTATGATTGCAGCCCCGATGACGAAGCTATTACAGAAAGATGTTAAGTTTGAGTGGTCAGAAAAGTTCCAAAAAAGCTTTGATCTGTTGAAAGCCCTTTTGACCTGAGCTCGAGTTCTAGTTCAGCAAGAATCAGGTAAAGAATTTGTTATTTATAGTGATGCATCTTTAAATGGTTTGGGCAGTGTTTTGATGCAGGAAGGAAGAGTTATAGCTTATGCCTCGAGACAGTTAAAGCCACATGAAAAGTACTACCCGGCACACGACCTAGAATTCGCAGCTATTATGTTTGCGTTGAAAATTTGGTGTCACTATCTATTTGGTGAGAAATGTCATGTTTATTCTGATCACAAAAGCCTGAAATACTTGATGACTTAGAAAGATCTGAATTTTAGACAACGCCGATGGCTAGAATTGCTAAAAGGCTACGAGCTTGTGATTGACTATCACCCAGGAAAGGCTAATGTTGTTGCTGATGCTCTAAGCCAAAAATCACTATTTGCTCTGCATGTAATGAATACACATATGGCTATGTCTGATGATGGTTCGATAATAGCTGAATTAAAAGCAAGATTGTTATTTTTTCAGCAAATTTGTGATGCTCAGAATGTTGATGATGATTTGCTAGCAAAACGAGCTCAATGTGATTCAAATGTTGATTCAGAATTCAAAGTGGATGTTGAGGATTGTTTGAGATTCAAAAACTGAATATGTATCTCGAGAAATTTAGAGTTGATTTAGATGATTTTGAATGAAGCTCACAATAGTCAGTTATCTGTTCACCCAGGTAGTATGAAGATGTATAGTGATTTGAAAAAACTTTACTGGTGGCATGGTATGAAACGAGACATTTCTGTCTTTGTTTCGAAATGTTTAGTTTTTCAGCAAGTGAAAGCCGAGCATCAGGTACCTTTTGGATTACTTCAACCGATCATGATACTTGAGTGGAAATGGGACAGAGTTACTATGGATTTTGTATCTAGTTTACCATTGACACCGAGCAAGAAAGATGCAATCTGGGTTATTATTAATAGATTGACTAAATCGGCTCATTTTGTTCAGAGACGTATAGACTACTCATTTGACAAGCTAGCTGAATTAAATGTTTCTCAGATTGTGAGATTACATGGGGTAACTATCTCTATTGTTTCAGACGGAGATCCGAGGTTTACATTGTGGTTTTGGAAGAAACTGCAAGATGCATTAGGTACGAAATTACATTTCAGCACTACTTTTCATCCGCAAAGAGATGGTCAGTCTGAATGAATTATTCAGATACATGAGGATATGTTAAGATGTTGCATTTCTGAGTTCGATGGTACGTGGGAACGATACTTACCCCTGATTGAATTTCTGTACAATAATAGCTTTCAATCGAATACCAAAATGGCACTGTATGAGGCTTTGTAAGGTCGCAAATGTTGTATACCATTGTATTGGACTAAGCTCAGTGAAAATAAGATACATTGGGTCAATTTGATCAGAAAGACTGAACAAAAAGTAAAGGTGATCCGTGAAAATCTGTAAGTAGCGTTAGATCGATAGAAATCGTACGCGGACTTGAAATGAAACGATATAGAGTTTCAGATTAGAGATAAATTCTTTTTGAAAGTATCATCATGGAAGAAAATACTCAGATTCGGTCGTAAAGGCAAATTGAGTCCGAGATTTATTGGGTCGTATGAGATTATAGAACGTATTGGGCCGGTTGCTTATAGGCTGTTGTTGCCTCCTAAGCTAGAAAGGATCCACAATGTATTCCATGTTTCGATATTTTGTAGATATAGATCGGATCCCTCGCATGTGATTAGTCCGTTTGAGATTGAAACTAAGTCCGACATGACATATGAGAAAGAATCAATTCGCATTCTGGCTCGTGAGATTAAAGTGTTGCGAAATAAGAAAATTTCATTAGTTAAGGTACTATGGCACAAACACAGAGTTGAGGAAGCATGCGGGAACCAGAGGATGCAATGAAAGAGCGTTATTCGAATCTATTCACCAGTAAGATTTTTGAGGACGAAAATCCCTAAAGGGGAGAGTTGTAACAGCCCGATTTAGACCCTAGTTGGAACGGTGGTTTCGGGACCACGAATCCGAGTTACAAAAATATTTAAAAATTATTTTTTGTGTTTATTTTGTGTGAATTTTTTTCTGTGAAATTTTCGTGATTTAATTTTGTCGTTTAGGTGCCCAATTAAATAAAAGGACTTAATCGCGTAAAATGAAAATTTAATGGTTATTTGTATAAAGGTCCTTGTATTATGTGTTTTAGTTATTTAATTATAAAGGGTATAATAGAAATTAATTAAAATGTTGTTATAAGTATAATGAAACATAAAAAGCTTATAATATGTCTTTATATTATCATCTTCAAAACCAAAACATAAATAAGAAGAAAAGAAAAAGAAAATCTAGTTTGGCCATCTTCAAAGCTTAGTTCAAGTCCATTCTTAGTCAGTTTTTGATCATTTTTACATTTTTAAGATTGTTGCTTCGAGTACTAGTAGACCCATGCTTGAATTTTTGATTTTGTTGAATATTTGAGTGATGCCATTGTTGAGAGCTTTTGATTTTTGTTGTTTGATGATGAAATATGAAATATATGTTTTACATTAACATGTTTTGTATTGGAGTTTTTGATAATTTTGAGTAATTAGGACTAAACTACAAAAATAATAATTTGAGGGAATAAAATGTGAAATAAATGAAATATATGGAATTGTATGAATATGGGTAATATTTGGCCTAACATGGGTATAGTGAAATTTTGCATATTTTGTGTTTTGTGCAATAGATACTAAATTGTAAAAAGTGTAAATGTCAGGGGTAAAATGGTAATTTTCCCATTTATGTGTTTTTGGACTAAATTGAATGAAAATATGTTTGAATGAGCTTGATTTGAATATGTTTAGATAAAGAACCAAAGAAATCAGATTTGGATCGGGGGAAAACGAAAGTTGTCGACTAGTTGTCCTGTTCCGTTTTACATTATCCGGGGTAAGTTTATAAGCAAATAGACGTACTTAATTTTATTTAAATGCAAATTATGCATGCTGAAATGAAATATATGAATTTATATATGCCATTTTCGAATGTGTATAAGCTTGGTAACCATGTTCCTGCTTTCATTTCAACCAAGTTACGATGTCCGAAAGCCCCGTATAAACCTTAAGAATAGCTAGGATACATATGTCTTGACATAGGATTTTGATATATGTGTGTGAGTAAGACCACGGCATCGATATGTGACTCCTATATATGTGTGCGAGTAAGACCCTGTCTGGGACAGTGGTATCGATATGTGGCTACATGTAAGACCACGTCTGGGACATTGGCATTGTATGATATGTGTGATTATCCGAGTGTCCTATCCAATTTCGAATGGTTCATCGGGCAAAGATAAGTTGTGTTCGAATGTGGAAAACGAGCTAAATGGCCAGGTATGAATTAACTTGATACCTACTTGAGATAAGGTAAGTAATTACTTTCAATATTTTTCATAAATCATGTACAATGTAAATGAAGAATATATGTGTATGTGGTATGTGTATTCGGCTTGTGAATGAATAACTTGTGTATCCTTGTAATGTTTCTTTAATATGTGCGTATATAATTTGGTATATTCGACCTTATAGGTAATATAAATATATGTGATGTTATACTAAGATTCTTGAGCTTGCGTATGTGATTAAATGTATATATGGTTTATTATGACTATTTGGTTTGGAAGTTGATTAATTGATAAAATGACTATGTGAGTGTTCGGCCTAGGTGGGTAAATTGTCTATGAAAATGTATTAATTATGGAATTTGTAGGTTTGAGGTCAAGCATGGTAATGTTAATGTAATTCGTTTAGTTAATATGAGTTGACTATATTATTGAGTTGTTTATTTGCTTATGACTTAGTAAGCTAAGATAGCTTATTGTGTGTATATTTCCTTCTGTTTTATAGACTTTGGATGCAAGTTACGAGCTCGGGGATCGTCAGCAAAGTCTATCACACTATCCTCTATTTTTGGTACCTTCATAAGTGAACTATCAAATCTATGGCATGTATAGACTGGATTATCTTTTGAAATGTTGGATTTTAGTTCTGTATAATTTGAGCCATGTGAAAATGGCTTAATTTCCATGTTTGATTTCGGTTATGTTTGTTTATGGTTTGAGTTTATTTATGCTATGGTATTTTATGCTATGGATGAATAATATTGGTGATATATGTTTTGTTGTGCATTGAAGTTAGTTTATGACTTTTGATGAGGTATGAAAGAATCGACCATAAGTATGTTTGGTTGGTCTGGATGTGTTTCATACTATGATAAAATGTATATATGTGAATTTTGCTTATTATGCTTAGTCCTGATCTAATATGTTCTTAGTTATAATGTTTAATGAGTTTAGTTTTGATAATTCGGTGATGGAAATTTTGGACGTGAATGTGGCTTTAAATAATATGATTCGGCTATGCAAGGTATTAAGTAAGGAAAAATGTTCCATGATTGTTTTAGTCGATTATTTTGTTATGAATTCAAATGTTAAGTGTGGCCTTGAAATTTTAGGGTAAGTGCGCACTATAGATAAAAGCATAAATAGCATGTTCGATCATGTTATATTGTACTAAGTTGCATGGGTGGTTGCTTGTTAAATTATGTAATAAGATTTGAATTGGTTTTATTATGAGTTTGTGCAGAAATTGTTATTTCTGTCCGAAAATGGTTTAAGTTAAAATGATGTAATATACTTGAGCTCGGTGTAACATATTGTATCTCTTGTATGTTAGTCATTTATTAAACCGTAAATACTACTTGATATAATGCTTTATCCAAATATGCTTAGATGCTTTTATTTATGTATACATATATTCAAATGGATATTTTAAATTATATTATTGTATGAAATATGAAATTTCATATAGATCAACATATTGGGGCCGCAAATATGAATGGAAAGTTAGTAATGAAATTTATTTCTTTTGATGTATAACTTTTGTATATGCATGGCTTACCTAAGATTAGGTCTAATATTCAGTAATGAAGTTATTGATGTGTTATATGTTCGGTATATGTATAAATTGTCTTGATATACATTTTGGATTATGTTTTACTTATACTATGCTGCGAATGATAAATTTTTTTTTTAGATTTGATAATTTGATTAAGTTATAAGCATTGATGTGATTTAAGTCACTAATTGTAATTTATAATGCACATTTGTATAAATTGTAATATGATCGGTAATAGCTCATAACCCTAATCCGGCGACGTATGCGGGCTAAGGGTGTTACATGGGACATGGCATCGATGATGATATATGTGCCTGTGTAAGACCATGTCTGGGACATAGCATCGACGATAGTATATGTGCCTGTGTGAGACCATGTCTGGGACATGGCATCGGCTGTAACACCCCAAACCCGGCCCAGACGTTATGGCCAGATCTGACGTGTCACATGGACTTACGACTTAGTATGCATTCGCTGGTTTAAGTGATTAGGGTGGTCTTCGTAAAAATAGCGGTTGAATGAAAAGCCGGTTTATCAATCTTTAGGCTATCCATTTGTTGTGCTTTTTGAGTCTTGAAAACGTTCATTAATCTTGAAAACACGCGCAGCCTAACACTAGCAGTTTCGTCATAGCATAAATATAATCAAAAAATAAAACCATAGCGGAAAAAAGAAATTTAAATAGCGAACTTATTACAACTTAAAACCCAAAATTAAAAATGAATATAAAAATAATAAAAATAAACTAACTTAGAAAAACCAACTTTGCAGATGATGTGGCCACTCCGAATCCCTCACAGCTCCAAGCCCACTATGGTTGGGGATTTCCTGCAGAGATGAAAATAAAGGGTGAGTTCGGCAAACTCGGTGTGTAACATAACCCAACCATAGCCAAAAACAGATCAAACCTCAGAGCCAGACTTACCTGGGCCTTGGCCCAGTACAAAAATCAGAATGAAACCCATAGGCCCATAGCAGATACAGAACAAATATATCATGAATGTAGAAATCCCAACCCAGAGCCATCTATAACACCCCCGTACCAGCCTTACACCATGTGGGGAGACTACTCGACCCACCCAACCACTACACACCGCAGAAATTGCAGCGAAGTTGCCAGATATTGTGACGAAGTCACCAGATACAGATATTGTGGCTAGGCCACCAGAACAGATATATATGTGGCGAAGCCACCAGATTGCAGTGAGGCTGCCAGATATTGTGACGAAGTCACCAGAACAGATATATGTGGCGAGGCCACCAGATTGTAGCGAGGCTGCCAGAATTCATCCTCCATCAATATAAACCCATGTCCCATGCAACAGAAAGAATATGTCATGGCATACGTATACAGAAACAGAACATCATGCTTTTCAGAAAAAAACAACCCTAGGGATAAAATCGTAATTTTACATGTATAAGGGTATTTCAGTAATTATTACCTATTGCTAAGGTTTCATGCTCATTCTAACGTTTACCAAGTAATTAGAAGTACTTACCTCGTCTTTTTACCAAAGTGGGATTGTTGGCCCATTGGCCCATTTTCGGCCCATTAAGCCCAAAAATACCGTTGTGCACGAAAATGCACACTCTGCACTCTAATCATCCAAATGCACCATATTCATTAACAACCATCCCACGAGTGCTCGTACGCTCGCGAGTTTACAAAATACCAACGTTCCGGTATTTCGGCTTTTACCGATTCAGTCTAAGGGAGGGTGTCGTTTATACACCTGGTTGATGACGATTGATGACGATATCTCCCAGCGATAATCCTACAATCTATCACTAACACATTAGAGTTATGAATTAATGATAACTAACATAAATCCACGTCAACTAACCCAATCATCACACAAGTTAGTCATTTACGTACGAGGGAAATATAGTCATTTTATCCTCCAGGGGTAAATTGATAGTCCTACCCTATAGGGGTATTTTAGTAATTCTATAACTTATCCACTTGGGCCTACGGACCCATTAGGACCACATGGCCCATTTCAACCCATCGCGGCCCGAAATAGCCGTCCTACTGCTAGAGTAATGAGAAATACACACCTGTTAGGAGACTGCAGTTAATCCGCGCTACAAACACTCTTAGCTGACGCCCAACCCAAACGAACACGTCACAAAGCGAAAGGGATCAGCCAAGAATGGTATGCCTACTCTCCTCATGGTTTGCTCTATTTAAAGCCAGCTCTCCATCTACTCTTATGTTAGCTTCCCGATGTGGGATCCCTCCATCACCAGAGTTTAAAACCAACACCAACTCCTACCGTCCCAACATAGCAAAATAATCAACCTTTGCGTGCCAAGGGATTCGAACCAAAGTCCTCTCACATGCCAACTCATACAACACATTAAACTTTAAAGCGCACCTACTTACTTCAAGATTTATTGAAAATAAAGCCAAGACTTGAACCTTGGACCCCTTGCTTCCTCTATGGCGTCACTTCCTTGTCCCCTAAGTGGTGCCACCTTGCCACTACACCACACTCCTTTTTGTGTCATCTTTTACCCCTTTACTCTTAAAAGCCCAAATGCCAATTGCATCACCTGTTCATAAAATTAAAATTTCGAAGACTACCACGGATTTAACTTAAGTTTGGGGCTTCCGAAGGCCCACTAACCTACTAAAATATATATTTTAACCAACCAGAACACACACAAATTTTAAAAATCATAGAAACACAGAAAACTCGAAAATTGATGCGTTACAACTCTACCCTCCTTAAAGAAATTTTGTCCTCGAAATTTTACCTGAATCAAATAGATGAGGATATTGTTGATGCATCGCCACTTCTGGCTCCCAAGTAGGTTCCTCTCTGCCATGATTACGCCACAGCACCTTTACTAGCGGAACTAATTTGCTCCTCAGAATCTTAACATCTCGATCCAAAATCTGTATAGGCTCTTCCTCAAAAGTCAAGTCTGTTTGGACCTCGATCTCTGCAACCGGCACAACATGGGTAGGGTCAGAAAGATACTTCCTTAACATGGAGACGTGAAAGACATCATGAATCCTATTCAACTCTGGAGGTAGCTCCAACTGATATGCCACTGGAACCACTCGTTTAAGAATCCGATAAGGGCCAATGAACCGCGGACATAACTTGCCTTTCCTCCCAAACCTTAATATTTTCTTCCAAGGTGAAACCTTCAAGAAGACCATATCACCCACAGAGTACTCAATTTCCTTATGCTTCAAATCTGCATATGACTTCTGTCTATCAGATGCTTCCTTCAACTAGTCTCTAATCAACTTGACCTTATCCTCAGTATTTGCCACCAACTCAGGTGCAAGAACCTGCCGTTCACCCAACTCAATCCAACAACTAGGTGTACGACATCTTCACCCATACAATGCCTCATAAGGAGCCATTCAAATACTTGCCTGATAACTGTTGTTGTATGCAAACTCTGCCAACGGTAAGTAATCCTCCCAACTGCCTCGAAAGTCGATAACGCATCCCCTCAACATGTCTTCCAGAATTTGAATAACCCTTTCTGACTGACCATCAGTCTGAGGATGAAAGGCTGTACTAAAGTTCAATCGCGTACCCAACGCCTCATGCAAATTTTGCCAAAACCGAGATGTGAATCTAGGATCTCGATCAGAAATAATCGACACTGGCACTCCGTAAAGTCGCACTATTTCCGCCACATACAATTTGGCTAACTTCTGAAGTGAATAATCAATGCGGACAGGTATGAAATGAGCAGATTTGGTCAACCTATCCACAATTACCCAAATCGAGTCCTTCTTCGACGGTGTCAAGGGTAACCCACTCACAAAATCCATGGTTACCCTCTCCCACTTCCAAAGTGGTACTTTCACTGGCTGCAAAAGCCCGAAAGGTAATTGATGTTCAGCTTTCAGTTGCTGACAAGTCAGACATTTTCCCACAACTTTCGTTACCTCTCGCTTCAATCCAGGCCACCAATACAACTCGTTTAAGTCGCGATACATTTTACTCCCTCCAGGATGCATAGCACACAGACCTCCACGAGCTTCTTTCAGAATTGCTTGCGTCAAGTCAGAATCCTTCGGAATACAAACTCTACCTCGGTAACATAGAACTCCCTTACTATTCAATTCGATCTCAGAAGTATCCCCATTCTTAACTTGTCGGAATCAAGAAACCAATGACTTATCCCTCGACTGTTTTTCCTTAATCTCATCCACCCAGGTCGGCCTAACTTGCAGTTTTGCTAACAGACTACTGTCGTCATACAGACTCAAACGAGCAAACATGGCTATCAGATCAGATACAGTTCTACGACTTAGGGTATCAGCCACCACATTAGCTTTGCCTGGGTGATACTCAATCACGCAGTCATAATCCTTAAGCAACTCTATCCATCTCCGTTTCCTAAGGTTCAGCTCCTTCTGAGTCAGCAAGTACTTAAGACTCTTATGATCTGTGTATATAATACACCTTTCTCCGTACAGGTAATGTCTCCAAATCTTAAGTGCAAATATTACCGCTGCCAACTCCAGATCATGAGTAGGATAGTTAACTTAATGTGGTTTAAGCTATCGTGATGCATAAGAAACCACTTTACCCTCTTGCATCAGCACACAACCCAACCCTACATGTGATGCATCACTGCATACGGTAAAATCTTTTCCAGACTCTGGCTGAATCAGTACAGGTGCCTCGGTCAAAACTTTCTTCAACTTCTCAAAAGATTCCTGTTGTTTCTCAGTCCAAACAAACGGTACTCCCTTCCTTATAAGCTTTGTCAAAGGCACTGCCATCACAGAAAATCATTCCGCAAACCTTCTATAGTACCCAGCTAAACCTAGAAAACTTCAAATTTCTGACACTGACCTCGGTGGCTTCCATTCTAGAATCGCTTCAATCTTTCGAGGGTCCACCTTGATCCCTTCAGCAAAGACAACATGCCCCAAGAAAGTTACCTCTCTCAACCAGAACTCACACTTACTGAATTTCGCATAAAGTTCCTTCTCCCTCAGCACTTGCAGCACAATACGAAGATGCTCATCATGCTTCTCTTCAGTTTCAGAATAAACCAGAATATCGTCGATAAAGACGACCACGAATTGATCCAAGTATGGCCAGAACACTTGATTCATCAGATCCATAAATGCCGCAGGTGCGTTCGTCAACCCAAATGGCATAACCAAGAACTCACAGTGACCATATCGAGTGCTGAATGCCGTCTTGTGAATATCCACCTCCTTAACCCTCAACTGATGATACCCAGATCGAAGGTCAATCTTGGAAAATACTGAAGCTCCTCTAAGTTGGTCGAATAAATCATCGATTCTCGGCAGTGGGTACTTGTTCTTAATCGTCAGTTTGTTCAATACCGATAATCGATACACGTCCGCATTGACCTATCTCTCTTCTTTACGAACAACACTGGTGCTCCCCACGGAGACACACTTGGTCTAATGAAGCCTCTATCCAACAACTCTTGAATTTGGGCTTTCAGCTCCACCAACTCCTTCGGTGCCATCCTATAAGGTGCAATGGACACCGGTGCCATTCCAGGCAGCAAGTCGATTCCAAACTCAACCTCTCGGTTCGAGGGCGAAACCGGAAGCTCATCTGGAAAAACATCTTGAAAATCCTTGACGGTTCTAACTTTATCCACTGCCATATCCTCAGTTTTTTTATTAGTTTACAAATGCCAAATAAGCCTCACATCCCTTTCGAATCCACTTCTCGGCTTTCAATGCAGACACCACATTAGACAGATAATCCCTACGCTCGCCTATCACCAAAACCTCCTCATCCTTTGTGGTCTTTAACATTATTTGCTTAGCAGCACAATCCAGAGTAGCTTTATGCTTAACAAGCCAATCCATTCCCAAAATGAGATCGAATTCTCCGAAAGGTAGCTCCATCAAATCTCCAGAGAAAACTTTTCCTTGAGTTTCTATAGGCATATCTCTATACAGTTTAACTACCCTAACCGAGTGAACCAAATGACTTAGTACAGATACCCCACTCACGGTCTCCTCAGAGCGCACACCCAGCGACCCAGATATAGTACATGCAACATATGAATGGGTAGATCCAACATCTATCAATGTAGTGTATGGCATACTGGAAATCAGAAATGTACCAGTTATGACGTCAGGTGCATCACCCTCCTCTCGGCGACGAGCTGCATACACCAACGCTGGCTAACGAGCCTTAGCAAATCCAGCACCCCTGCCAGGCACTCATCTTCCTCGACCATTTCCATTACCACCTCTGTCTTGCCCACGTCCTCTCAAAAACTATGGTCCAACCCTCACTGGTTGAGCGACCCTCTACTCTAAAACTTGAACCTGATCTGGTTCCTGGGGACAATCTTTAACCCTATGCTCCATAGATCCGCATTGGAAACAAGCACCAGAACGTTTTCGACACTCGCCCATATGAATTTTCCCACAATTCCTACAACCTTGTGGTCTAACAGCATTCATCACTACTGCTCGAACTGGCTCCATTACCCTTGCTCTCTTAACATTCCTGTTCATACCACCTGAAAGTCCTGAATGTCTCCTAAAACGGTTCCAATCTTTCTCATGATTCTGTCTTTCTATATGCTTCAATTCCTCAGCTATCTTAGCTTTCTCCACTAAAGCAGCGAAGTTACGCTCCCTCTGCGGAGTAATTAGCACCCTAAGTTCATCTCTCAGACCATCCTCAAAGCGTATGCTATGCTCATACTCTGTAGCGACAATCCTAGAAGCATACCAGCTCAGTCTCAGAAACTCAGGCTCATACTCAGCCACTGACTTACTCCCTTGGACCAGGTTCAGAAATTCTTTCCGGCGAGCGTCCACGTAACTAGCCCCAACATACTTTCCTTTGAAGGCTGTCTTAAATAGCTCCCAAGTCACACTGTCAGCAGGAGTTCCATCTCTCACCGTGAGGCACCACTGATAAGCCTCATCCCTGAGTAATGATATGGCTCCCTTTAGCTTCTGCTCCACAAAATAGACCAGATCATCCATAATCTGCTCTGTAGCTTCTAACCAATACTCAGCCACATTCGGAGCTACACCAGATACGCCTCTCAATATCTCTACTCCATTGGCCCGGAGCCGCTCAAAAATAGACCCCCGAATTTCATTTCCCGTACTTGCCCTAGCAACCCTTTCCAAAACTCAGAGCATTGCCTGGGGCTGAGCATCGTCCCCGGCACCTCGATCATGAGACTCTACCTCTATTGCCAGTGGTACCGGTGCATCTACTGCCTGCACATGTCCTGAAGACGAAGATTCAACCTGAGCATTACCTCGGCCACGTCCACGGCCTCTTCCACGAGCTGCTCGTGTACTCATTTCGTATTATCTGATTAAGAATTTTATGAATCAGTTTAATATTTCAGTGTTTATTACAGATGTCTTATGAATAACAGTAATTCAGAGTTTGAGTTTGTTTCCTTTTGCGGTAGCCTAACTACAGTCTCAGTCTACTTATCAGAGTTTCTATAGTTCCAGTGTTACCCTAACTAGAGTACCATGATAAGGTTTTGTACAAGCATATAACAAATATTTCAGAAACAATCAGAAAGGCTCAGAAAACTTATAGACTTGGGCCGGAGATTCGGTGTGCCAGCTTCTAAAAAACTTAATTTTAGAAAATCGATTTTAATCTTTAAAATCATCTATTTGTAAAGAGAAAATATTGGAAACATTCTCGAAACCAATTTATAATCAAGTTCCAAAAAAATGATTTTCGAAAACCTTTATTCAGTGTTTCTTTACAAACTCCTGTTTTTAGACCCGTTCCACAGCTGAGTTGTTGCAACTTGGCTCTGATACCACTAAATGTAACACCCCAACCCCGACCCAGAAGTTATGGCCATATCTGACGTGTCACATGGACTTACGACTTAGTATGCATTCACTGGTTTAAGTGATTGGGGTGGTCTTTGTAAAAATAGCGGTTGAATGAAAAGCCGGTTTATCAATCTTTAGGCAATCCATTTGTTGTGCTTGTTGAGTCTTGAAAACGTTCATTAATTTTGAAAACCTGCGCAGCCTAACACTAGCAGTTTCATCATAGTATAAATATAATAAGAAAATAAAACCATAGCGGAAAAAAGAAATTTAAATAGCAGCCTTATTACAACTTAAAACCCAAAATTAAATCAGAATATAAAAATAATAAAAATAAACTAACTTAGAAAAACAAACTTTGCAGATGATGTGGCCACTCCGAATCCCTCACAGCTCAAAGCCTTATTTGTGTCATGACTTACGAAGTTCTTCTTAAAGCCCACTTAACCCAGTCTCCTATTCATTTAAAATCCAACCTTGATATTTTACCATGTTTAACCTAGGCTTGGGCCTTCTAAGGACCTATTAACACATTTAAACACCATTCCAATATTCAGAACACCAAAATTTCAAAATTTACCAAAAATCATAGAAACTTGAAAAAATCCCAAAAATCAGGGCATTACATCCTTGTATAGGCGTGAATTTTCATATGCATTAGCTCGCCATTCATCTAGCTCGTTCAGCTGCATCAACCTATTTTTTCCTACAGGTTCGGGTTCAAGGTTTAGAAATTTAATAGCCCAAAAAGCTTTATGCTCTAGTTCGAATGGTAGATGACAACTTTTTCCATAAACAAGTCTATAAGGTGATGTCCCTATAGGAGTTTTAAAAGCAGTTCTGTAAGCCCATAAGGCGTCGTCTACTTTTGTTGCCCAGTCTTTTCTGTTTAATTCTACTGTTTTTTCAATGATCCGTTTGAGTTCTCGATTTGCTACTTCAACTTGTCCATTAGTTTAAGGATGGTATGGGGTGGCTGTTCTATTCAAATTGGGTATTACAAAAATGAGTGCCTCTATCACTGATAATTGCTCTAGGTGTTTCGAATCTCGAGAAGAGTTTTTTAACGAAACGTACTACCACTCTAGTGTCATTAGTAGGTAGAGCTTGGGCTTCTACCCATTTGGACATGTAGTCAACTGCTACTAAGATGTATTTATTTCTGAATGAACTAGGGAATGGGCCCATGAAATCGATCCCCAAGATCACATCAAATTCACCAAATGACAATAACATCAAGTCAGCTGGAAAGCAATAACCTTTTACTATCAACGGACAGTCTTATAGACTTTATCCATCATAACACACTAGCCCAAGGGGTTTGAAACTTTAACCACAAATTTAGTGAATTAAACAGGTAAATTTCTAACGGACACTAGGTTTATGCATAGGTATGAATGTATGGAACCAGGATCAATCAAAGTAGTAATATCAGTATCAAGTAAAGAAAATGTACCAGTAATGACGTCTGGTATAGAGGCATCTTCTCTAGCACAAATAGCATATGTTCTCACAGGTGCTCGTGCGTCAGATCTAACTACAGTATCCTCGATAGTACCTCGACGACCACAAATATTGCCGGGATCATAGGGTGGTCTACCCCTCGAGATAGGATTACCAGGTTTTGGTGCTAGTTCTATCTCTTTTTCAACTCTTTCGGGACAATCTCTGAGAAAATGGTCAGCTGAACCACATTCAAAACAAGCTCCACTTCTAGACTAACATTCCCCATAATGAAATTTGTTACAATGTTTACATTTTGGTTTAGGATTACCAACACTACCCACACTGGTTATAGACGGAGATGAAGTGTAACACCCCTCACCCGTATTCAATGCTAGAATAGGGTTACAGAGCATTATTGGACTTAAAACACATTTATACATACTTTTCACATACATTTAATCAATTCATACAATCATCATTCAATCTCAAACAATTTGTCCCTAATACGAGCCTACTAGGCCCTAAATATTCTTTGGAAGTGGTTCAAGACTAAACCGATAACTTAAGAAACTTTCATGCAACTTTCAAAAATTTTCTCAAAACAGGGGACACACGCCCGTCTGACCAGGGCATGTAATAGCCCAAAATTGGGTCTAGTTGGAACTGAGGTTTTGGGACCACAAAATTTGAGATATAAATAATTATTTTATGATTATTTTGAGGTCTATGATATGATTGCATGATTGTGTGAAAATTTCGTGAAGAAATTCTATGCATAAAGTGCTTAATTCGAAGTTAGGGACTAAATTGAATAAGTTGCAAAACTTGCATTCTAGAAGTTTCTAGTATGAAATTGATTTGAAATATTAATTAGGAGGTCTTAATTAGCAATTTGACCAATTTCTAAGTTATGGACAAAAATTGGACATGGATGGAATTTTTGGAAAGTTTAGTAGTAAGGGTATTTTGGTCATTTAGGGGTAAAATGAATTAAAATACAAAATTAAAAGCCAATTTTGCTCATATTCTTCACCATGGACGTGTATACCAAGGGAGACTCCATGGCTAGGGTTTTCAAGCTTCCCAAGCTCAATTGTAAGTCCGTTCTAACCCCGTTTTTCAAGTTCTTTACGTTTTTTGAGTCCCGGTAACTTGATTTAACTTATGCTAGCAATAATTCAACCTAGGGTTCATATTTGGAAAAATACCCATAGGTAAAATTTGTGTATTCTGGTGTTTTATGATACAATATGAGGTTTTAAATTATGTTAGACAACTTGTGCTACTCGGTTTTAAGTGAAAATGAGCAAAAGGGCTTAATCGGTAAAAATATCTAATAGTCATAAGTATATGTTAGAGTGAGAATTTGATGTTGCCATAGAAGGGAAAAGTGATCATCATGTCATAAAACATAAGAATAAGGGATGAAGTTTAATTCCCGACCTTAGGGGCAAAAGTGTAAATATGCAAAAGTTTAGGGGCAAAATTGTAATTTTTCCAAAAGTTTGAGTTAAGGATTGTTTTGAATATTACATTAATTAAATAAGTAAAATATGATATTTTAGATCCTGAAAAACGAGATTTGAACCTAGAATGAGAGAAAAATCGAAAATTGGGAAAGTTGATAAAATGGCCGTTTTAATATCAATGTAAGTTCATATGTATAATAAGCATTAATTTATGCATGTTTCAATGTAAAATTGATATATTTACTATGATCTCCGAGGTGTTGAAAGTATGTAAGTTGGTATGATAATAATACAACAATAATGCTGTAATTTATATTTAAAAGTTAAATTTAGTGAATTAATTGAATTATGTTAAATTAAATGATTATGGTGCCAAGATTATGAATTGATTTAAAAATATGTCTATGGTACATGAAGTGCATTGAATTATCGTACATAAATGTGATTTCTATGATTATGGATATTATGGGAAATTGTAAGTTCATATGATTTTTAATAAGACAATGTGTAATTTAATGTTATTGCGTTCATATTAAATGAGATGTAAGTTTATATGTAAGTAATACATCACTATTACTTGTATTATGATATTTTATAAAAATATTGGAAATATGTTTGTGGATAATTACTTGATTGGTGAAATTGTTGGAAAAGAGAGATAAATCCCAGTTGAACCTTTGGAAAGATTGGATGATACAGATGGTATGTAGCTAGGTCACATGTATAGTGCTGAGTGCACGTCATGTGTACAAGAGAGCTACAAGACATTATGATGTAGCTAGGTCGCATGGGTGATACTATGTGTACACCATGTAGACAAGAGAGCTACGGGATATATGTAGCTAGGTCGCATGCGTGGTTCCAAGTGAAGGACACCATGTAGACAAGAGAGCTACGAGATAAACTGGCTAGGTCACATGGGTGGTACTAAGTGTTCACCATGTGTACAAGAGAGCCAAACTATATGATGGGTGGAGCTATGTGCAAAACCACCAAGTATCGAGGATTGATCTGAAGTGTTCAACTGGAGACTCTCTATGTATTGCTTTGTGAGTTTTGTGATGATTATGTGCAGGAACTTGGTTATGTGAATGATGTGTTCATTAAGTTACCAGGATGTGGTAAGGTTATAAACAAGTAAGTTATACATGAGGATGATTTTATGGTGACCTTGTGATCATGGGCCTATACTTGTGATGTATGAAATGTGGTGAAAATGATTTGTGATATGTATGTTAAAATGAGGTTAATACAAAGAAAGTGTGAAAGAGTGAATTAGCAATAAAACTATTTTGGACAGTAGCAATGATGTGATTTTGAAAAATCACCAAAAATAGTATAAATTGAATCAGAGACTGAATGAGATATCAAATTAAAGCTTAATTAGTCTATTTTCATATAAAAGAAACATAGAAAGCAAAGGCGTTCTATATTTTGAGATATTTATGTTTTCGTGAGACTGATTCAGAATGATTACGTGATCCCCTGTTCTGACTTTGGAAAATCACAAAAATATGGAGAAAAATAATTAGAGGCTAAAAATTATATTTTTAAAATCCATAATGAGTCTATTTTCAAGATAAATCAACAAGAACATTATCTGAGTTCTGTACTGTGAGATAATTATTTTTTAGTGAAGAGAGGTCAGAACTGTCAAAAAGTGAAACAGGGAATATTTTAATGAATAAACTGTACTAATTGGCTAAACCAAAATTTATGAAAATTTTATGGTGGAAATATCTCTGAGTCTAGTTTTAGAGGAAATTTACGAATCTTAATTTTGAGCTCTGTAGCTTGAATTATAAATAAGTAAGTGACTATGACTCGTGTGGACAGTTTGATGTGAGCATTATTAGTAAATTGTGAAATCGTACTTACAAGAATGCTATATACATTAAGGATGTGGAATGGAGAGGAGGAGGAGGAAAATAAATATATGTGGAATACATGGAAACTATGGTATATGAAATATTGATATAATGAAATAAATGATATGTGTTTATAGGAAAACAGAAAGAGAATGTTATGTATCATGACATGTATATATATATGACTAGTCTCAATGTAATGCTTGTTGGGTATGGAATTGAATTGAAATGTTTCAGGCAAACATGTTATTCTGTGCATCTGAATCGTAGTATTTTATAAAGATATGATCTAGCTTTAAATATGAATGCTTGATGATTAAGCTGAAGATATTTGGTAAGATGATAATCTTGGTATAAATGTATAAGTGGTACTATAATAAACAAAGTAAAATGAGTATGAGAGACACATGTATGATGACATACAAATGCTATGTTTGTGGTTTAATTGAGGATGTATAATCATTAAATGAATACCATGTTATATGCTTTTAATTTTGTATATGTGTGTAAGAGATCAAGGTTGACCAAAGCTTGGAAAATAGCCTAGGTATATTCCATACAGGCAGAGACACGACCATGTGTCTCAGCCGTGTATGGAACACGACTTTGGGACACTGGCGTGTGGAGCCTTAAAGCATGAAATTTCCAAGATTTTCGTAAGTTCTCGGTTTAGTCCCAAACCCTTTCTAAAGTATGTTTTGGGCTCCGTAGACTCAAATAAGGGACTATGTGTAAGAGAATGAACGCTTTGAAATATGAATAAAATTTTATGGCTCATATTTTAGTTTAATGTTTGTATGTTTGTTTGGTAACGCCTCGTACCTTAGCCCGGCCTCGGATACGAGTAAGGGGTGTTACAGGGCATGTGTCTCACATGGCCACCGGACACGCCCGTGTCATAGGCCATGTGGACATTCAAAATGGGAGCAGATGGCCATGTCCTAACTCGTGTCCTACCCCGTGTAACTCTTTGACTTGAGTCACACGGCCAACATACATGCTCGTGTGGCTATCCCATGTGTCCTAAAAATGGCCCTACACGCCCGTATACCAGGTCGTGTGCTAGGCCGTGCCAAACCTGTAGGGTATACTGACTTATGCCACACGGCTAAGTCACACACCCATGTGTGAGCCCGTGTGGAGCATACTAACTTAATTTCAGAATCAACATAGGGGACACATGACCATGTACTTGACCGTGTGTCACACACAGCTGAAACACACGCCTGTGTCTCTGCCCGTGTAGACAAAAATATGCTATTTACCAAGCCAATTCTCCACCCAAATTTATACTCACCTACATCAATTCAATTACACTAATATATAGCATCAATAGGAATTTTAAAACATTCAATTCAAGCCTAATTCATGCATGACCTAAACCATTATCTCAAAACACAAATTCTCCAAATACACCATACCATTTCTACTAAAATTACATATACAATTCAACTAGCTAAACCTTTCTTAAACATACGTCATTTTGCACCAATTCATAAACACAATTCATATCTAAAATCATCAATTTAACATATACCATATCAATATGCACAAGACTCATACTATAATCTATTCACATCTCCATTCATGAGCTCACCATAACAACCATATATACACATATATGCAAATCACCAAAATCCACAAAATTAAGTCAAATCTCATGGCTATATTTACAAACCAGACATAAAAATTTACAACGCCTATTCATATGGCCAAATTCATTAACAAAGAATAACCAAAATGACTCAAAATCCATATACATGTGGAAACACAGAAATTTTCGCATTTTTACATACCCTTTTTAACTTAAAATCATACAGTTTCGATAAAATTCTTGTCGAAAAATAATTAATCTTTATAAAATAATTAAAGTGCACTTAAAATATGAACATGTTGAATTTTAGTTAATTTTATAATTAATTTTAATGAATTTTGGTTATTTTCGAAAGATTTGCACAAAGGGTGAAAAATGGCTCGCACACACTACTAGAAGCACAAAACCGAGAAGAAATTTGACGTATCAAGGTGAACTAAATTTCAGCCTAAGACGGTCCAAAATTATATGTATTAATTCATAATATAGTTAATTTTAATTTATATCCAATTTAATTTGGGTTAATAAATTATGATTAATTAATTATGAAAAAAGTGGTCCAATTGAACCCAACTGAGTGAACCGAACCACCCAAGAAATGGACAGCTGAAAATCATCCCAAGAGCTGACCCAAATCATCTTATTAGCTGATTATTTAAGCTTGCATAGAGGCCCTCGAAGACTTGTTCAATTTGTATTTGAACCCCTCCACAGTTGGTGGCTTTGTAGATATGCCCCAAGCCAAATTTAGCAAAGTTGAAACCATCAACCTTGCCACATGTGTGGTTGGCCAAGGGATGACTCTTTGGCTGCAATTTTTAGTAGCCATCTTTAGCTATAAAAACCACCTTTGGTTGATCATTCAACACACCTCAATTCGTTCACATCTTTTCTCTCTTCTCTCCACTTTCTCTCTTCTTTGTCATTCTAAATTCTCTCGCTCTCTTGCCGATTCCTTCCCTTGGAAAAGTGGCATTCATCAGCCATTTTGGAGCAACATTGAAGTGTTCATAGTAGCTTTGATCGATGAGGATAACAAAGAATGAAGAACGGAGCAAGCTAGTCAGGCCATAGAAAAACACCGGATTTGATTCTTGTTCCATATCTCTTTAATTTTTGTTGTTGTTATGATGAACATATCTATGAATATTTATGTTGTTGGAATGGTTTATTTAATCAATTTAGCTTTAATTTAATTCGTGTTAGGTTGATTACATTTCATCTTCTTAAATTGTTAAAACTGTGTTTATGTTGTTATAGGCCTTG